>NC_044054.1:2093392-2393392 GCF_902167405.1 Gadus morhua
GGGACTCTGGTGGTTGACTGATGACTGGCTGTTTACTGTCTCGTTACTGACTGGCTTCTGGCTGTTTACTGACTGGTTGTTGACTGGTAACAGACTTGTTACTGACCTCTGAGTTAATACTTACTGACTGTTTAATGACTGGTTAGTAACTGTTTGTTGACTGTTTACTGACTCCTTAGTTCATAGTTACTGACTGGTTACTGACTTGTTACTGGCTGGTTGTTGACTGGTAACTGACAGGTCAATGACTCCTTGTTTTATGGTTGCTGACTGGTTACTGACTGTTTACTGACTGGTCACTGACTCTTTAGTTAATACTTACTGACTGTTTGCAGACTGGTTGCTGACTGGTACCTGACTGTTAACTGACTCCTTAGCTCATTCTTACTTAGCTTTCTGCTGACTTCTACTGGATTATTCGTTAATACTTACTGTATGTTTCCTGACTGGTTAGAGACTGTTTATTGACTCATTGATGAATATGAATGTTTACTGATGTTGATCAGAGGTTTGTTTCCTCCTTTTAATCGCCTCTCCCGGTGGTCAGATCTGGTGATCCCCGAGTGTTTATTGATCAGAAGGGAGGGCTGATTACCCGATCGATTGATTCATATTCTCCTGTCCTGCTGGTCAGATCTACGGCGCAAGGAGACGAGGCATTCAGAGGAGAACACGCTGCTGACCGGACTGCTGAAGGTCAGAGACTCTCAACACACGACACACAGCCATTAAGACATCAGAACACAGAACACCAGCTGTGTTCCAGATCGTTCCCCGTCACGGATACAGTGCACTGTATCTGCATTTTGTAGTGGTGTTCCCATTCTCAGCGGTTAATTTCATGAAGTGGACTTAAAATACCCAAAATTTGAGTGTACATAAGATGTTCCCTACATGTTACTCCCGTATACCACAATGCAATGCGGTCGTGTTATTCCAGAGGAGAAGAAGAAGCTGAATAACCGTGAAAACGAATATATTTAATGATGGAGTCTCCGGCTTTCGTTTAGAAATGTCAACAATTTATTTGGGATTTAACATAGAAAATGTAACATTCAAAATTAATGAAAAAACCTTGATAAAGGAAATGTAACATTCAACAACAATACAACCTCCAGCTTTCCTCGTGAGTGCCCGGTTTGTTTACATGATGTAGGCGCATCTGTCTGCGTCACACAAATACCCGGCGCATTTACTGACGCAAATGACGTTTAGAAATATTCAGCGTAGTCGTGTCCGAATTCTCGTTTGTTCGTTCCCTATATAGTGCACTATATCATGAACACTATATAAGGAATAGTGAGTGAGTGAATAGGGAACGATTTGAAACACAGCTATTGTTGTAGTTGTGTGTTTGTGTGTGTGTGTGTGTAAATGTGTTTGTGTGTTTAATGTGTGTGTGATGCTATCCTTACAGACTAGCTCACCGCTGCCTAGCGGTACCAGACACACCTCGTTGTCGGAGGAGGAGGAGAACCTGGCCGTCAGACGAAGGTCAGCACACTGTACGCCGACTGCTTACCGACTGGTTATCCACTCCTTAGAACCTGGCCGTCAGACGACGGTCAGCACACTGTACGCTGACTGCTTACCGACTGGTTATCCACTCCTTAGAACCTGGCCGTGAGGGTGACCAGACCAAACATAGTAAGCATGGAGCTTTGCCTCAAGTTAACACACCTGACTGTATGCAATCAAACAGAACAGACAGTCAAGGCTACAATTGTTATTTCAAGTATTGAACTTTAATGTGCCTTTTCTCCAACATCAGAGAGCAACAACCTAACCCCAGCACAGCCCAAAACACCACATTAAAGTATAGGCTGATTATCTGAACAAAACAAACACACTAAACAAAACTCACTCAGCTCAGAATCACATAACACACATAACTACATAAAATAAATGCATTTTAAAATGACCTGCATTTACTGGACAATGCCAACTAAAGGCACACCTGGTTATACAATTAGAACTAGGCACTACATAAAATAACCATAAAACCAGAAATACAAATCAAAACTGGTCAGGAGGAAAGAAAATCTTGTGTTACTAAACATAGTGACACAATCAATGCTCCTCTAACACCTGGCTGGATTTTTCTAATTTTTTTTGTCCATCAAAAGTCTTTCAGTTCTCTCCATCACAACAACAACTGCAGGCAGGCCGGGCCCACACAGACAATGCACTTTCAGCACCACAGAAAGCACCTGCTGGTGAAACACAAGAATAGAGCACTGACTTAATATCTAGCACCGTGCTCAAATCTAGCACCATATTGTGAGCTCAGTGCTCACAATATTCAAATCTATATCTCAGACAATGTTTTATCTTACCTTACATGTTCTTCTTGGCTTTATATCTTTTTGCTTGAGCTTGCAGCATCTAATAAGGCCTTCTGCTTAAGTGCATAGCTGTAGAATTCCTTACAACTGTATTCAAAGTTGGTCTTGACTTGAATTTCACTCTTGATAAGCTCCACAGAGCGATGGTTCCTCGGATCAGTCCAGGCTGCAGTCATGAGGGAAAACACTCTCTCTACAGAAGCATCGGTTATGGCGATGCTGAAGAGAAAGGATGCAACAGCAGTCAGATTTGGTGTCTTTGTGCTTTTAAGCATGATCGACCAATTCTCCAGAACAGGAGCTCATCTCTCCACAATGTCCTGCTGGCGTGGGAGAGTCACACAGTACTCCTCATACAGTTCATCCATGTCCAGTTACCCCCCTATCTGTAGGGCCTCCACGGCATCACTGAGCTGGGAGAATGTGAAGCTACTCTTCAGCGCCAAGCATGCAAGCATACATTCTTCTGGTAGTTGTTGTCTGTGAAGTCATACCATTTTTCCAGCTATTTGAGTGCAGTCTGGTCGAAGTTGGAAAAATCATGTTTGACTGTTGATGCCTTTTGGTCAGGAAACTGTTGGACGATAGCCCTGGTCTCCATTCCAAAGAAGGAATCAATTAGTCGCTGTTGGAGCTTTGTCTTGAGAGTGAGCATTATGTCATATAGCTTGGAGATGGTCTCATCCTGTACCTCCAACTGCAGCACAACATGATGGAGGATCTTCAGTATGTTATTGAGGCATGCCAGGTAGGCCTGTAGCTCAAGGGGTTGCCCTCACCATCCTGATCTGTTTTCAACAGCTGCCACAGTGCTTTTGGGCACCGACTCCCTCCCAGTGACACGAAGTAGCTCTTGATAGCTGCCCAGCTATCATGGAGCCTCTGGACAGCAGGCCACAGGCTCAACCATCTTGTGGGTACATGTCTCCGTACAACATGATCATCTTCCTCCACAAAGGCGAACACTGCTTTAAATTCCTCTGTGCGCTTTGCAGACACTGAAAAGTGACTGAATATTTTGTTCACTTCAGAGTCAATGTCAATGTTCAGCATGTCCCCAGCATGCTTTTCTCAGTTGTGTACTATGTGGGCCGTACAGTTTTGCCTTGATGATGCCACTGTTGTCTTCCTTTAGCTTTTGGAAAACAGAATTGTTTTTCCCATAGTTTACACTAGCATTATCTGCCGTGTAAACTGAAATCATGTCCAGTTGCAGGCCATTTTCCTCTAACTTGCTTTTAATCTGGCAGTGTATGGCAGCAGCTGACTCATGGCTATCCTCATAAAAGTCAAGGATCTTGCTTTTCAAACCCAGCTCTGGTGTCCAATATCTCAAAGACAGCGGGAAAAGTTTTGTAGAGCCATGATTAGATGCATCTCTGAAGCCACTGAAAAAAAATGGTGTGTGGGCTGCTTTATCATTTGGGAGCTCTTGAACCACTGGTGTTTTGAGCAACCCGTTGTCACGCATTTTCTGTGTCTTTTTACGTCGAATTCACCTCCGTGTGAAATGGAAAAATGGCTCATGCAAACGTCACATAACACTTTACAAGACTCCCCTTGCACTGGTTTCACCCAGTAAGACAGGTCGCACCCTCCTCCATATCTCCTGCCGCTCTGACCTGATTGTTTCTTGTTGGTGGGCGTGCCCTTAACCGGTGTGTTTGATTGACATGATCACACAGCCCGCCCCTCCCCCTGATGACAGCCCTCACTGCTGTCTCCGCACACAGCTGTTTGATAAATGCGAGATTATAAAACACGCATTTCCAAAAAAATAAATATCGAGTCCGACTGTCAATAACAATGCGGGACAACGTCTCAATTTGCGGGACGTGTACAAAGTCATGGAAATGCGGGACTGTCCCGCACAAAGCAGGACATCTGGTCACCCTAGTTTACCGACCCTTTACTCACTGGTTACTGACTGGTTACTCACTGGTGGCTGACTGTTGCTGACAGTTTTCTGTCGTTTGTTGACTGTTTATCCACTCCTAAATCAATACTAACTGACTGGTTTCTGACTAGTTACTGACCGGTTACTGACTGGTTTCTGACTGGTTCCTGACTGGTTTCTGACTGGTTTCGACTGGTTTCTGACTAGTTACTGACCGGTTACTGACTGGTTTTGACTGGTTTCTGACTGGTTCCTGACCGGTTACTGAATGGTTTCTGACTGGTTACTGACTGGTTTCGACATTTTTTGACTGGTTCCTGTCCGGTTACTGACTGGTTTCTGACCGGTTCCTGACCGGTTTCTGACTGGTTCCTGACCGGTTCCTGACCGGTTCCTGACCGGTTCCTGACTGGTTCCTGTCCGGTTACTGACTGGTTCCTGACTGGTTCCTGACTGGTTTCTGACTGGTTCCTGACCGGTTTCTGACTGGTTCCTGACTGGTGTCTCCTCAGCCACGTGATGAACGAGCTCCTGGAGACGGAGCGTGCCTACGTGGAGGAGCTGCTGTGTGTGCTGGAGGTGAGAGGCCCCGCCCCCGACCACGCCCTGACCACGCCCCTGACCCCCCCCCGACCTCTGACCCTTGACCTTTGACCCCCCCCCCCCCCAGGGCTACGCGGCGGAGATGGAGAACCCGGCCATGGCCCACCTCCTGCCCAGGGGCCTGCTGCACAAGAAGGACGTCCTCTTCGGGAACATGCCCCAGATCTACAGCTTCCACAAAGGGTGCTCCTCCTCCTCCTCCTCCTCCTCCTCCTGCTCCTCCTCTTCCTCCTCCTCCTCCTCCTCCTCCTCCTCCTTTTCCTCTTCCTCCTCTTCCTCCTCCTCCTCTTCCTCCTATTCCTCCTCCTCCTCCTCCTCCTCCTACCCCTCCTCCTCCCCCTCCTTTTCCTCTTCCTCCCAGGCATGCAAACTAGTCACCTTTCGGCGAAATTCGCCGTTTTGAAAATTGACCACTTGTGTGATTCGTGGAGATCCGTTGAGAAAACATTTGGGGGGGGGGGGGGGGTCTGATGGCCAGCCATGGAGTCCTTGTAGCGCCTGCTAATACATTCTCAATGGAGAGGCGAGCGGACAGAGAGAAGGCGCAGCATTCTGTCAGGCGGCACGACAAGTGGGCGCACTCCCGTGGAACTGTCGCTTCCGTGCTCGTCGAACGCATGCGCGCGCTCGTGAAGCCGCGCGGCCAACCGACAGCGTGAGCGGAAAGTCGCCTACCATCTGAAACGGCCAAGCGTGAGCCCAGCGGAGCCTTTAAATGCCTCGTTTCCACCGAGCGTTTCCACGGCCGACAGTACCCTCATGGTAGGCCGGATGTCGATCGCCGCGGCAGCTACGTAAACATCCCAAAGGTGAACGACGAGAACTGATTCCCAAAACAAACATAACAAAAATATGGTAACGTAAATAAAATATACAATCGAACAGAGCTTCGTCTCCCCGCGACCTTATATTATCTAAAACGTTCTCATCGATTCAGCCAATGAGAGTGCGAGGGTAAACAAATGATAAGGCACCACCACACAAGTTAATTAACGATCGCTGTAGGCTTCAATATCATGCAAGCACTTTGTTTTCTTTTTATTTTGTTCTACATCACAATTGCATGCTTTAATAAAGTATTGTAATAGGTCCATGCTCCACCTCCTTGTTCGCCCAAGCTAACGTTTTACGCGACACGTCCATTGTCCAGAATAATACCTCGCAGTTTGTTTTTATCCCCATGTCACGCCCACTTTTGGCGGTGGAAACGCGAACCGTGCCGCAACTTTGCGAACCGAACCGAACGCACCCTCCGGTGGAAACGCGCCAAAAGAGAATTTTTCAGCGGGTCACCAGTTGTGTTGATACATACTAGTCCGAGAGAAGTCGCTGTTTTGCATGCTGCTAAACAGCGAAAGCGGGCCCTTGAGACACTGGTCCAGGCCAAGAAGAAAAATAATAATGGCATACTCCTATTGCCCTGTCCTCCCACCTCTTTTTATTCTTCTCAATATTCGTTCTTAATTTTGTAATAAGTTATGTACCTATTGGGGCTGCCCTTGCACATAATAAATTAATGCTTTGTTCGTAATTGTGCGCAGTCCTGTAATTTTTTTTTGCTTGTGACTAACCCTAATACATTAAAAAATGTAAAAGAAAACTCCCCGGAGTATAAACCTGGAACCCTATAGTGGGTCTGTGTTTTTCTCACGCATCATTCTCACCTTTTTCACCCCGAGCCAGTTTGCATGCCTGTCCTCCTCGTCCTCCTATTCCTCCTCCTCCTCCTCCCCCTCTTTTTTCTATTCCTCCTCTTCCTCCTCCTCCTCGTCCTCCTATTCCTCCTCCTCCTCCTCCTCCTCCTCCCTCTCCTCCTCCTCCCTCTCCTCCTCCTCCTCCTTCTCCTCTCCTCCTCCTCCTCCTCCTCCCTCTCCTCCTCCTCCTCCTCCTTCTCCCTCTCCTCCTCCTCCTCCTCCTCCTCCTCCTCCTCCTCCTCCTCCTCCTCCTCCTCCTCCTCCTCCTTCTCCCTCTCCTCCTTCTCCCTCTCCTCCTCCTCCCTCTCCTCCATCTCCTCCTCCTCCTCCCTCTCCTCCTCCTCCTCCTCCTCCTCCACCTCCTCTAACCACGACCTGAGTTCTGGTAACACATCCGAGTTCAGGGCGAGAGAGACAGGATAAGTGCTCACAGACCCGGTCCTTTAAGTCCAACAGGAATATGACCTGCTGGTTGGGTTTCAGCCACTCTGCCTTTTAAGACGGACACAAATTATTGAGTAAGAGTTAAACCACGACGTTGCAAAATAATACACACCCTTGGAAAGGCTATGGACCAATCAGAACCAGGGTTCAGCCTCCGCTGAATCTGGACTGTAGAATATAAAAAGTGTCCATCAGAATATTCTCAGGCTGGTTTGTGGTTATTTTGTCCGTTCTGGAGCCAGTAAGAGGATTGGTTAGAGGGGTGATATAACGCCACCAGGTGAGCCTACATCAAGGTGGACACGCCCACTTGTGAGTTTCAAAACGCTTGTAACAACCAATCACACTCACACCTGGTGGGGTGACGTCACCCTTTTAAGCGGGGACTGAAATTTCTCGCTAACAAAAATCTCCAACAACCGATGGTTCTGTACTGAAGACGTCTAATAACTGAATCATCTCTCTGTTCCTTCACAGAACGTTTCTCAAGGAGTTGGAAGCCTACACGGACTGCCCTGAGATGGTTGGACGCTGTTTTCTAGAGCGGGTAGGAAGTCCTGCTTACTTACTATCACTATCACGACAGGGCGACAGTAGCTCAGGAGGTACAGCGGGTCGGCTGGTAACCTGTAGGTCGCTGGTTCGATCCCCGGCTCCTAGAGGAGTGTGGAGGTGTCCCTGAGCGAGACGCCTCACCCTGACTGCTCCTGACCAGCTGGCTGTCGCCCTGAGGGGTGTCGTGGCAATTGCCTTTAACAGATATTGCGTCTAGGTAATATGAGATTTCTAAATGCAAAATGCACACAACACTTGTAGAACAAATACAACCCAGGTTTAATGCATGCATACATAAGGTACAAGTACGAAGGTTAACATCACGATTGATTCTGAGGAAGGCTGGCCGGTGACCCATAGAAGAGGGTTTAGATTTAGACGCCACTGAGGAAGATCCAGATCCCAAGGGTTAACATTTTGATTGACTCTGAGGAAGGTAGGACAGCTGACCAGATCACAAGGGTTAACATTTTGATTGACTCTGAGGAAGGTGGTACAGCTGACCAGATCACAAGGGTTAACATTTTGACGGCATCACTCACTCCAACGATGAGGTGACTGAACCAAGCACAAAGGTCAATACGTAGACGACACTGAGGAAAGAGACTATACGACTAAAAGGTAGCAACATATGAATTTTTTCGATCACAGGTGTAGACTCCGCCGTCGGTGGGTGAATGTGTGTATGAAGGGATGAATATGTGTATGAATGGGTGAATGTGTGTATGAATGGGTGAATGTGTGTATGAATGGGTGAATATGTGTATGAAGGGATGAATGTGTGTATGAATGGGTGAATGTGTGTATGAATGTGTGTATGAATGGGTGAATAATGTGTGTATGAATGGGTGACTGTGTGTATGAATGGGTGAATGTGTATGAATGTGTGTATGAATGGGTGAATGTGTGTATGAATGTGTGTATGAAGGGGTGAATGTGTGTATGAAGGGGTGAATGTGTGTATGAAGGGGTGAATGTGTGTATGAAGGGGTGGATGTGTGTATGAAGGGGTGAATGTGTGTATGAAGGGGTGGATGTGTGTATGAAGGGGTGAATGTGTGTATGAATGGGGGAATGAATGGCTGTAAATCGCTTTGGATTACAGCATCAGCATAATGCACTAAATGTAAATGTATGCCTCTTTCCATGTTGGTGTTTGCTAGTGATGTAGTCCTATTCACAGCCTGGAATAGCAGACTTGTTGTGGCTAAGAGAGTATCTCTCCCCCCCCCCCCCCCCCCCCCTCAGATGGGAGAGCTGAGGATCTACGAGGCATACTGTCAGAACAAGCCTCGCTCAGAGAGCCTCTGGAGACAGTGGTCCGACTGCGCCTTCTTCCAGGTCTGGGCCTCACCCTCTCACCATCTCCCTCACCCTCGCACCCTCCCTCCCTCCTGGGGTCTGACCTTTGACCCCTCTGTCTCCAGGCGTGCCAGCGGCGGTTGGAGCACAAGCTGGGTCTGGACTCCTACCTGCTGAAACCGGTTCAGAGGATCACCAAGTACCAGCTGCTGCTCAAGGTGGGGGGGGGGGGTGTGTGTGTGTTCGTCTGTATGTGTGTGTGTGTTCGTCTGTATGTGTGTGTGTGTGTGTGTGTTCGTCTGTATGTGTGTGTGTGTGTGTTCGTCTGTATGTGTGTGTGTGTGCGTGTTCGTCTGTATGTGTGTGTGTGTGTTCGTCTGTATGTTTGTGTGTGTCCGTCTGTATGTGTGTGTGTGTGCGTTCGTCTGTATGTGTGTGTGTGTGTTCGTCTGTATGTGTGTGTGTGTGAGTGAGCGTTTGTGTGTGACTGTGTTCGTCTGTATGTGTGTGTGTGTTTGTTAGTCTGTATGTGTGTGTGTGTGTGTTTGTCTGTATGTGTGTGTGTGTGTTTGTCTGTATGTGTGTGTGTGTGTGTTTGTCTGTATGTGTGTGTGTGTGTGTGTTCGTCTGTATGTGTGTGTGTGAGTGAGCGTTTGTGTGGGTGTGTTCGTCTGTATGTGTGTGTGTGTGTGTTCGTCTGTATGTGTGTGTGTGTGTGTGTTCGTCTGTATGTGTGTGTTTGTGTGTAAAAGAAAGAGGGACTTTGTGAGCGTGCGTGTGTGTGTGTGTTTGCGTGTGTCGAGCCTCATGTGTGCAGGGCGACCCCCCTCTCCCCCCCCCCCCCCCCCCCAGGAGCTGCTGAAGGTGAGCCGGGGGTCCGCTGGAGCTGAGGACCTACAGGAGGCCCTCAGCTCCATCTTGGGCATTCTGAAGGACGTCAACGACTCCATGCACCTCATCGCCATCACCGGGTATGAGGTGAGGACCCTCTAGACCCCCTATAGACTACCTAGACCCCCTATAGACCCCCTAGACCCCTATCGACCCTATAGACCCCTATAGACCCTAAAGACCCCCTATAGACCCCCTATAGACCCCTAATCCCCCTAAAACCCCTATAGACCCCCTATAGACCCTATAGACCCTATAGACCCTATAGACCCCCTAGACCCTATAGACCCTATAGACCCCCTTATAGACCCCTATAGACCCCCTATAGGCCCTATAGACCCTATAGACCCTATAGACCCCCTATAGACCCTATAGACCCTGTAGACCCTATAGACCCTATAGACCCCCTATAGACCCCCTATAGGCCCTATAGACCCTATAGACCCTACAGACCCCCTATAGACCCCCTATAGGCCGTATAGACCCTATAGACCCTATAGACCCTATAGACCCCCTATAGACCCCTATAGACCCCCTATAGGCCCTATAGACCCCCTATAGACCCCCTATAGACCCTATAATGAATAATGCATTGAATTTATATAGCGCTTTTTCCTAGACACTCAAAGACGCTTTACATTGAAGGGGGGGACCTTACTCACCACCACCAGTGTGTGGTGGTGAGTAGACCCCATAGACCTGGTTCTGGCCCTCACTAACCTCCTCATCCTCCTCCCTCCTCTTCCTCCCCCTCCTCCCCCTCCTCCTCCTCCTCCTCCTCCTCCTCATCTTCCTCCCCCCTCCTCCCCCTCCTCCTCCTCCCTTTCCTCCTCCCCTCTCCTCCTCCTCCTCCCTCTCCTCCTCACCCCTCTCTCCTCTCTCTCCTCCTCCTCCTCCTCCTCCCTCTCCTCCCCCTCCTCCTCCTCCTCTCTCCTCCTCCTCCCCTCTCCTCCTCCTCCTCCTCTTCCTAAGGGTAACCTCTCTGAGCTGGGCCGGCTCCTGATGCAGGGCTCCTTCAGCGTCTGGACGGAGCACAAGAAGGGCCACGCCAAGGTCAAGGACCTGGCCCGCTTCAAGCCCATGCAGCGCCACCTCTTCCTCCACCCGCGGGCCCTGCTCTTCTGCAAGAGGCGGGAGGAGGCCGGAGAGGGCTACGACAAGGCACCGTCCTACAGCTTCAAGCACGCCCTGGATGTGAGGCCCGGGGTGGCCTTAGGGGGGTGGGGTTAGAGCTACGACAAGGCCCCGTCCTACAGCTCCAAGCACGCCCTGGATGTGAGGCCCGGGGTGGCCTTAGGGGGGTGGGGTTAGATCTACGACAAGGCCCCGTCCTACAGCTCCAAGAACGCCCTGGATGTGAGGCCCGGGGTGGCCTTAGGGGGGTGGGGTTAGAGCTACGACAAGGCCCCGTCCTACAGCTTCAAGCACGCCCTGGATGTGAGGCCCGGGGTGGCCTTAGGGGGGTGGGGTTAGAGCTACGACAAGGCCCCGTCCTACAGCTTCAAGCACGCCCTGGATGTGAGGCCCGGGGTGGCCTTAGGGGGGTGGGGTTAGAGCTACGACAAGGCCCCGCCCTACAGCTTCAAGCACGCCCTGGATGTGAGGCCCGGGGTGGCCTTAGGGGGGTGGGGTTAGAGCTACGACAAGGCCCCGTCCTACAGCTCCAAGCACGCCCTGGATGTGAGGCCCGGGGTGGCCTTAGGGGGGTGGGGTTAGAGCTACGACAAGGCCTCGTCCTACAGCTTCAAGCACGCCCTGGATGTGAGGCCCGGGGTGGCCTTAGGGGGGTGGGGTTAGGCCCCGTCCTACAGCTTCAAGCACGCCCTGGATGTGAGGCCCGGGGTGGCCTTAGGGGGGTGGGGTTAGGGTTACGACAAGGCCCCGTCCTACAGCTTCAAGCACGCCCTGGATGTGAGGCCCGGGGTGGCCTTAGGGGGGTGGGGTTAGGCCCCGTCCTACAGCTTCAAGCACGCCCTGGATGTGAGGCCCGGGGTGGCCTTAGGGGGGTGGGGTTAGGCCCCGTCCTACAGCTTCAAGCAGTTATGGTGGAGTTATGGGGTGGAGTGTGGTGGTAAGGGGTGGAGTTGTGGTGGTAAGGGGTGGAGTTGTGGTGGTAAGGGGTGGAGTTGTGGTGGTAAGGGGGTGGAGTTGTGGTGGTAAGGGGGTGGAGTTATGGTGGTAATGGGTGAGTTGTGGTGGTAAGGGGGTGGAGTTATGGTGGTAAGGGGGTGGAGTTATGGTGGTAATGGGTGAGTTGTGGTGGTAAGGGGGTGGAGTTGTGGTGGTAAGGGGGTGGAGTTGTGGTGGTAAGGGGTGGAGTTGTGGTGGTAAGGTGGTGGAGTTGTGGTGGTAAGGGGGTGGAGTTATGGTGGTAATGGGTAGAGTTATGGTGGTAATGGGTGGAGTTATGGTGGGGGGAGTTATGGTTGTAATGGGTGGAGTCATAGTGGTAATGGGTGGAGTCATGGTGGTAATGGGTGGAGTCATGGTGGTAATGGGTGGAGTTATGGTGGTAGTGGGTGGAGTTATGGCGGTAGTGGGTGGAGTTATGGTGGTAATGG
This sequence comes from Gadus morhua, assembly GCF_902167405.1. Taxonomy (NCBI): domain Eukaryota; kingdom Metazoa; phylum Chordata; class Actinopteri; order Gadiformes; family Gadidae; genus Gadus; species Gadus morhua. Next base: position 2,105,685 of record NC_044054.1, read on the forward strand.
GTGGAGTCATGGTGGTAATGGGTGGAGTTATGGTGGTAGTGGGTGGAGTTATGTTATATGGAGATAGTTCCTGAACTCTTCCCTCCGTCCCGCCCCTCAGATGAGTGTGGTGGGGATCACGGAGAACGCCAAAGGAGACCACAAGAAGTTTGAGATCTGGTGCAACTCCAGAGAGGAGGTCTTCATCGTCCAGGTCAGCGTCCCTGAGCTCCTGAGGCTGGGCCGTGTGTCTGACAGCTGGAGCCAAACTGTTGTTTCTGCATCCAGAAAGATTTGCTTTACATTGAAAGGCTATTGTGCTATTTGACATTTTTGGAATTCAATACAACTTTATTCGTAAAGGCACAGTCTCAAAGGGCTTTGTGTTTATGACCCCCCCCCCCCCCCCCCCTTCCCCCCTTACCCTTGCCCCCAGAGGGCAGATTGACACTAACCCTAACCCTAACCCTACTTCATGTGTCTAACAGGGCTAGCTTAACATTATAATGATTCATGAACCAACTATTACTATAACAATAATGATTCATGAACCAACTATTACAAAAATACCAACTAAAATAGCAAATGTTTGATTTCCATTTGATGACGTCGTCATGCAGCGTGGGATCATGGGAGTTGTAGTCTGTGGTGGTTGTTTAACGTTGTGTGTTCCGGTCCAGGCTCCGTCCCCGGAGATCAAGACCTGCTGGGTGAACGAGATACGCAAGGTTCTCACAGAGCAGCTGCAGGCCTGCCGAGGTACGCACACACAGCGCGGACACACACACACACACACACACACACACACACACACACACACACACACTGTACACACGTTGAGCATACACACAGACACACCGAGCATGCAAACACACACACAAACAGACACACACACACACACACACACACAATGACACGCACACCTAGCATACACACGCACATACACAAGCACACACACACACACACACACACACTCACACATTGAGCATACACACAAACACACACCAAGCATGCAGACACACACACAAACAGACACACACACACACACACACAATGACACGCACACCTAGCATACACACGCACATACACAAGCACACACACACACACACACACACACACACTCACACATTGAGCATACACACACACACACACTGAGCATGCACACACACACACACACACTGAGCGTGCACACACACACACACACACAAACACACACACACACACACACACACACACACACACACACACACACACATACACACACACACACACACACACACACACACACACACACACACACAAACAGCATGTACACGCACCAAGCATGCACAGGCATGTAAACAACACACACACTTCTGTTTGTCTCACCTCACTTTGAACGTTGTAAGGGTGTGCAACTGTGTGTAACGTCTGTTTGTAACTGTGTGTAACATCTGTGTGTAACTGTGTGTAACGTCTGTGTGTAACTGTGTGTAACATGTGTGTAACATGTGTGTAACATGTGTGTAACATCTGTTCCAGATGCCAGCCAACAGAAGAGCTTTGACTCCCCCAGTCCAACCAGCAACAACAGCAGCAGGTGTGTATTGCAGAACGCACACACACACACAAACACACACACACACACACACACACACACACACACACACACACACACACACACACACACACACACACACACACACACACACACACACACACACACACACACGCACACACAGGCATCCGACTTTCCTAACGTTGAATCCTCTCCTCCTCTTCTCCGTCTCCAGTCCTTTCCGAAGTTGCAACCCGAAGAGCCAGAAAAAGCCGGAAGAGAAGAAGGTGGAGCCTATCTTAACCTCCGACCCCACCCCCCCCTCGTCTGGCTCCTCCCCCAAACCCAGAGGTGAGTGTCAGATTAAAGGTGGACTAGTAGTGTCAGATTAAAGGTGGACTATTAGTGTCACATTAAAGGTGAACTATTGGTGTCAGATTAAAGGTGGGCTATTAGTGTCAGATTAAAGGTGTACTATTAGTGTCAGATTAAAGGTAGACTATTAGTGTCAGATTAAAGGTGGACTAGTAGTGTCAGATTTAAGGTGAACTAGTAGAGTCAGATTAAAGGTGGACTAGTAGTGTCAGATTAAAGGTGGACTAGTAGAGTCAGATTAAAGGTGCACTAGTAGAGTCAGATTAAAGGTGCACTAGTAGAGTCAGATTAAAGGTGGACTATTAGATTCAGATTAAAGGTGAATTATTAGTGTCAGATTAAAGGTGGACTAGTAGTGTCAGATTAAAGGTGGACTAGTAGTGTCAGATTAAAGGTTCACTAGTAGAGTCAGATTAAAAGTGGATTAGTAGTGTCCGATTAAAGGTAGACTAGTAGAGTCAGATTAAAGGTGCACTAGTAGAGTCAGATTAAAGGTGCACTAGTAGAGTCAGATTAAAGGTGGACTATTAGATTCAGATTAAAGGTGAATTATTAGTGTCAGATTAAAGGTGGACTAGTAGTGTCAGATTAAAGGTGGACTAGTAGTGTCAGATTAAAGGTTCACTAGTAGAGTCAGATTAAAAGTGGATTAGTAGTGTCAGATTAAAGGTAGACTAGTAGAGTCAGATTAAAGGTGGACTAGTAGTGTCGGATTAAAGGTGAACTATCAGAGTCAGATTAAAGGTGGGTTAGTAGTGTCAGATTAAAGGTAGACTAGTAGAGTCAGATTATAGGTGGACTAGTAGAGGCAGATTAAAGGTGAACTAGTAGAGTCAGATTAAAGGTGGACTAGTAGAGTCAGGTTAAAGGTAGACTAGTAGTGTCAGATTAAAGGTGGACTAGTAGAGTCAGGTTAAAGGTGGACTAGGGTCAGATTAAAGGTGAACTAGTAGAGTCAGGTTAAAGGTGGACTAGGGTCAGATTAAAGGCGGAATATTAACACGTTTTCAAACACCTCGTGGAAGAATCACAAACTCGTGGCACATCTCCAATTTTTAACCCCGTCCCCCCCAGACCCCCTGAAGTTCTGCTGGAACTGTCTGACAGTCAGGTTGGCTGGGTCCCCTGAAGTTATACTAGGACCCAGAAGGTGGGCTGGGTCCCCTGAAGGTATACTAGAACCCAGAAGGTGGGCTGGGTCCCCTGAAGGTATACTAGGACCCAGAAGGTGGGGTGGGTCCCCTGAAGGTATACTAGGACCCAGAAGGTGGGCTGGGTCCCCTGAAGGTATACTAGGACCCAGAAGGTGGGCTGGGTCCCCTGAAGGTATACTAGGACCCAGAAGGTGGGCTGGGTCCCAGACTGGAGGAGACCAGACCTGCTGGACTCTGACCTATGGAGATAGCACACAGACAGGAAACTGTGAAATCCTCTGAGGAAACCAAGCCCTCCTGGAGAGAGGACCTCCGCTGGACCTCCACCCCTGCTCCTGCGTGTCTCCTCCACCCCTCGCTGACTCTCTTCCCCTCCTCCACCTCCTCCATCTCCTCCTCATGCGCGGCCTCTCGGCCAATCGCATCGCTCTCCGCCCCTCCCTCCTCCGCCACCTCCGTCCCCTCCCCAGATGAGGCGGTGTCCCCCTCCTCCACCCCCACCTCAGGCTGCAGGAAGAGGTTCAGTCTTCAGGGCTTCGGGAAGACCACCAAAGGTACCAGAGGAGGCGGGACTTCCTGTTCAGGGCGGGGCTTGTGATGATGACATCCTGTGCCGCGTTCTCACCGAATGATACATGCCAACGCACGCACAACCACACTTACACACACAAACTCGCCAACTTAAACACGCACACAAACGCACGCACAAATGCATGCACAAATGCATACATTAATGCTCACACAAACGCATACATAGACGTTTGCACAAGCGCATGTAAGCGCACACACAAAAACACACACACAAAAACACACATATAAATGCATGCACAAACGCACGCACAAACACTCACAGAAACACACGCACAGAGACAATCATACACTCAGAAACACAAGGACAAGCACACACCTAAAGATCCCATGGCATGAAAATGTCCCTTTCTGAGGTTTTCTAACATTAATATGTGTTCCCCTAGCCTACCGATGCTCCCCCAGTAGCTAGAAGTTTCGTTGGGAGTAAAACGAGCACTAGGCATTCTAGTCCGCCTTTGAAGAAACGAAGCTCAGACGCGACGTCTTGGAATTTTCCCCGTATGTCGTCATAAGGGGAGATGCCACCTCCCCTTTCTCTGCCTTGCCAGCCCAGAGAATTTGGCCCGCCAATAGGTGCGTTTCCATCCCCCTCATTTTATGCGAACTTTGAAGTATCGAATCAGTAAACGGTGATGGAAACACCAAAATTTGCTTAAAAATCCTCTAATTCACAAAAAGGTTTATCCGCTCGCTTGAGGTGGTTTTTGAGAAATGCGAACGAGAGTAAATTCGCAAAATGTGAGATGGAAACACACTTTTCGAAACAGCTGTGACGTAGCGAACTTTGAACACACAGGACTGACAGTCTTTCCGATTTCCGCATAACGACCGGCCATAGCAACCCTGCCGACATCAACGTGTAACGTCATCACCCTATTCCGCTCCAACCACTTGATGGAAACGCACCTAATTCGAATAACTTTTTTGCAAACTTTCTAAAGATTTGCATCACCTTTTAGATGGAAACGCAGCTAGTGAGACAATGAGCTACGACCGTGCGAGCGCCACATGATTACACACACTGTAACGCAACTGTTGTACACTCCTTTGTTAGTTGAATAACCATTCTGCTGTTGGTGTTATGGCTCATAACACGGTTCTTTGACGTCTCTGGTATTTCCTCAACGAGACTGTAGTTGGGGTTATCTCAGCCATGGTTGAAAAGGAATTGGGGGAAAGGAACTTTGGCTTTGACTCCCTGAAGTACATGAACTGCGACATGGAGGAGAAAGAGATTCCCCAGTGTTATATATTCTATATTCTAGTGTTCTAAAATAGACAGGGCCAAAGGCTGTGTGCGCCTCACCATTGTGAAACATCCACTGTAAACAGAGCGCATGGCACCGTGGCTGCAAGCTGCTCAGGGCCACACCCCCACCCTCCTCCTTGACCCGCCTCTCTCCTCCTCATTCGCATTAAAGCTACAGACACCAAAACAGCGCATCTGGGGAAGCTCAATGTGCGACTGGCTCGGTGTGGCTGTAACTCTGCACCACGGCTGAATTTCGGAAACGTCTTCAAATATTTTGTTTGGGGCCCACTAATACCTATATTAAAGCATCCATAAAGTAGCATGCCACGGGACCTTTAAACACACACACAAACCCACGCACAAACCAACGCACAAACCCACGCACAAACCCACGCACAAAACCACGCACAAGCACACAAATAAAGGCGTTGTGGTCCACAGGAGCCCCAGTGAGTCCGGACCGGACCAGGAGCCAGTCTCTGAAGACAGAAGCCTCACCCTTTGGGTTCAGAGGTACAGGGGCCTCCTCCGTCACCTCCACCGCAAGAACACCTCCACCACCTCCACCTCCTCCGTCACCTCAACCGCAAGAACACCTCCATCACCTCCACCACCTCCGTCACCTCAATCCCGTCAACCCCTCCGTCACCTCCACCACCTCCACCTCCTCCGTCACCTCCACCGCAAGAACACCTCCATCAACACGTCACCTCCGTCACCTCCATCGCAAGAACACCTCCACCACCTCCACCTCCTCCGTCACCTCAACCGCAAGAAAACCTCCACCACCTCCTCCGTCACCTCAACCCCGTCAACCCCTCCGTCACCTCCACCTCCTCCGTCACCTCAACCACAAGAAAACCTCCATCACCTCCGTCACCTCAACCCCGTCAACACCTCCATCATCTCCACCTCCTCCGTCACCTCAACCGCAAGAACGCCTCCATCACCTCCACCACCTCCGTCACCTCAACCCCGTCAACCCCTCCGTCACCTCCACCTCCTCTGTCACCTCCGTCACTTCAACTCCGTTAACACCTCAGTCACCTCCACCACCTCCGTCACCTCCACCTCCTCCATCAACACGTCACCTCAACCCCGTCAACACCTCCGTCACCTCCATCACCACCAGCAATTTTACCTCAATCAGTACCGCCTCAATCATTACCTCCATCGGCAGCGTCACCTCCACCACCACCACCATCACACCACCACCACCACCATCACACCACCATCATCTCCATCAGTACCACCACCAACTCCATCAGTACGACTTCCATCATCACCACCATCACCTCCACCATCACCTCCATCATCACCTCCATCACCTCCACCATCACTTCCACCACCACCTCCATCACCTCCACCACCTCCACCATCACCTCCATCACCTCCACCATCACCTCCATCATCACCTCCACCACCTCCATCATCACCTCCACCACCTCCATCATCACCTCCACCACCTCCATCATCACCTCCATCACCTCCACCACCTCCATCACCTCCACCATCACCTCCACCATCACCTCCATCACCTCCACCATCACCTCCATCATCACCTCCACGACCTCCATCATCACCTCCACCACCTCCATCATCACCTCCACCACCTCCATCATCACCTCCATCACCTCCACCACCTCCATCACCTCAATCATCACCTCCATCACCTCCACCATCTCCTCCATCATCACCTCCACCACCTCCATCATCACCTCCATCACCTCCACCACCTCCATCACCTCAATCATCACCTCCATCACCTCCACCATCTCCTCCATCATCACCTCCACCACCTCCATCATCACCTCCACCACCTCCATCAACTCCATCATCTCCATCAGTACCACCACCACCACCACCTCCATCGGCTCCATCATCACCTCCACCACCTCCACCTTCACCTCCACCATCACCTCCATCATCACCTCCACCACCTCCATCATCACCTCCACCATCACCTTCATCATCAACTCCATCACCTCCATCACCTCCACCACCTCCATCACCTCAATCATCACCTCCATCACCTCCACCACCTTCACCATCACCTCCATCACCTTCACCACCACCACCACCTCCACCATCACCTCCATCACCTCCACCACCTCCACCATCACCTCCATCACCTCCACCACCTCCACCACCTCCACCATCACCTCCACCACCTTCACCATCACCTCCATCACCTTCACCACCACCACCACCTCCACCATCACCTCCATCACCTCCACCACCTCCACCACCTCCACCATCACCTCCATCACCTCCACCACCTCCACCACCTCCACCATCACCTCCACCACCTCCACCATCACCTCCATCACCTCCACCACCTCCACCACCTCCACCATCACCTCCATCACCTCCACCACCTCCATCACCTCCACCACCTCCACCACCTCCACCATCACCTCCATCACCTCCACCACCTCCACCTCCTCCATCACCTCCATCATCACCTCCACCAACCCCTTCCGTGCCTGGGTCCACTCGTAGACCACGACCCCCCACCCACCCAGACCCCTCATGAAGAGGACCAACGCCGTCACGCAACACACCTTCTGACCCGCTCTGAGTGTGTGTGTGTGTGTGTGTGCGTGGGTGTGTGTGTGTGTGTGTGTGTGTGTGTCTGTGTGTGTGTGTGTGTGGGTGTGTCGTTTTATTTTGTGCAGGTTTTAGTGTACTTTGGTTTGTTTCTCTGCGTTTGGAAAATGAAGGCAAGACACTGGATGTGTCCAATTATATACTACAAACCTCTCTCCCCCTATATATAGAGAGAGAGGTCTATATATATATCCCCCTCTATATATAGAGAGAGGGAGGGGGGAGGGACTCCCTGGTTAAGGTGGACTCCCTGGTTAACGTGGTCTCCCTGGTTAAGGTGGACTCCCTGGTTAAGGTGGTCTCCCTGGTTAAGGTGGTCTCCCTGGTTAAGGTGGACTCCCTGGTTAAGGTGGACTCCCTGGTTAAGGCGGTCTCCCTGGTTAAGGTGGACTCCCTGGTTAAGGTGGTCTCCCCCCCCCCCCCCCCCCCCCCCCCCTCCAGACCCGGGACGCCCCGCCCCCCTGAGCCGGGTCCGGTGGGTGAGCACGTCCAGCCTGCTGCAGAGCAAGAGGAGAGGTACGGGGCCGGGGGAGGATCCTGAAACACCTTGTAGCGGTTTGAAGTGGTTTGAGGTGGATTCAAGCGGTTTGAACTGGTTTGAATTGGTTTTAAGTGGTTTAACTGGTTTTAAGTGGTTTTAGGTGGTGGTTTGGTGGTTTTAGGTGGTGGTTTGGTTTTAACTTGTTTGAAGCGGTGTTAACCGATTTGAAGTGGTTTGAAGCGGTTTGAAGCGGTTTGAAGTGGTTTGAAGCGGTTTAAACTGGTGTGAATTGTCCGTCCCACCAATCAGGTTTGGGCTTTCACACCTTGGAGGGGTTGGTATGTCTGTGTGTGTTAATGTGTGTAACTGTGCATTCTCACTCTCCGCCCTCGCTCCATCCCACCTCACCACCACCTCACCCCCGCCCCCCCCCCCCTCCCCCTAACCACCAACTTCCTAAAAGCCTCTCTCTCCTCTCTCCTCTCCTCTCCTCCTCTCTCCTCTCCTCTCTCTCTCTCTCTCTCCCTCTCCCTCTCCCTCTCTCTCTCTCTCTCTCTCTCTCTCTCTCTCTCTCTCCTCTCCTCTTCTCCCCTCTCTCCTCTCCTCCTCTCCTCTCCTCTCCTCTCCTCTCCTCTCCTCTCCTCTCCTCTCCTCTCCTCTCCTCTCCTCCACTCTCCTCTCTCCTCCGTCACCTCCTCTAGGGTGGGCCAAGGCCTCCCTCTCGGTGGACGCCTCGGAGGAGCAGGAGGAGGAGTTCTCCAGCGGGGAGGAGCCTGTGACCTCCGACCCCGAGGACGAGGACGGGAAAAAGCAGGTGGGTCTGGGCTGCGCGGTTGGAACGCAGCCCCCTGAGGTTTGGAACGCAGCCCCCTTACGTTTGGAACGCAGCCCCTTTACGTTTGGACCGCAGCCCCCTTAGGATTGGAACGCAGCCCGTTTGTTAAATATCAGGTCTGGTTTCAGGAGTGTACTGAGGAAACCGATGCTAACCAACTCTAGATTTGACTGTAGCTATGACCCCAGCCACTAGAGGGTGCTAATATGAAGACGATAGGTAAAACTGTAGCTATAACCCCAGCCACTAGAGGGTGCTAATATGAAGACGATAGGTAAAACTGTAGCTATAACCCCAGCCCCTAGAGGGTGCTAATATGAAGACGATAGGTAAAACTGTAGCTATAACCCCAGCCACTAGAGGGTGCTAATATGAAGACGATGGGTAAAACTGTAGCTATAACAGCAGCCACTAGAGGGTGCTAATATGAAGACGATGGGTAAAACTGTAGCTATAACCCCAGCCCCTAGAGGGTGCTAATATGAAGACGATAGGTAAAACTGTACCTATAACCCCACTAGAGGGTGCTAATATGAAGACGATACGTATAACTAACCAACTACTTTTTAAATGCGAGTCTGCATCCTTTGTAGCCCGGCTCCGCCCGCCTAAGTACTTCCGCTCAATTTGAATTTCCCTTCAGTACTAGGTCTGGACCTGCTGTATGTAATTTGGTTTTCTGGTGCCGCCACAGCGGCCACCAATCAGCTAACAGAGGGCGTGTCTGAGAACAATGACGATAAAGTCGTACGCCACTTTGAGTTGTTGTTGTAGGTCGGTAGTTGATTTACAATGTGCAATTTTTCCCTGATAAATTAAATTCGACGAACAAAACCTGCAGCTGTCGTTGACGGACATTTTCGTGCAGACGCGCAAGGTGTTTGGTTTGTGTACAACCTGCGCGTGATTCCCGGCGCATGACATACGTCACAACCAAACGTTAGCGATTGGTTATGGCAGATCCAGAGTGGCACTGGGCAGATCCAATCATTTTAAACTTCAACTGACACCCGCCTTCAAGTGAGTTAACGTTTGTCAAATGATTAGGTCCAGACTCTCTGTACAAATGAAATGAAATGAAGTGAAGTACGAGAGTCTGGTAGAACCAGGCTTCATCCTTTGCACAATGACTTTCAGTTTCTCCTTCTGGCAAAAGGTTTTCAGTTCCAAGGTCTAAAACCAAGCGTTTAAAAACAGCTTTTAGCTGTGATCACGCTGATGAACAAGCTGTAGAAGCTGCCAACATTTCACAAAATATATCTGAAGCATATATTTTAATGTTTTATTTATTAATTTGTTGATTTTTTAAAAATTGTATCTGGTTTCTGCTATATATAAATGATGCTGGTTAGTTTTAAGTGTCCTAATTGGGATTAGCACTGGAGCACCGTGGTTGTGTTATCTATGTGACCGTCCCATTTGTGTTTGTGTGTATTTGATGTCTGCAACTGTGTTACGGAAGCTCAGTCTTAAACTGCAAAACAAGTTTACCTACGGGTACATATAAAGCAGCCTGAACCTATAACTGTAGCTAATAATGTAGCTTTAACGTAGCTTTAGCTAGATTTAACTAGCTTTAACGTAACCATGGATAATGTATCCATGGTTACGTTCAAGCTGCACTACGCGTGACACACACTCTGTGTAGCATCCCTTTAACCGCTGGATGATTGACACGCCCCCACAGAGCCCCGCGACGCACACGGTGACGACAGACTGTGAGAGGGCGGGCCCACAAGAGCTGTCCGTCAAGGCCGGAGACCTGGTTCAGCTAATCAGAGAAGGGGAGGCCGGACAATGGTACAATTATTGTTATTTATTTATTTAATATTATATTTATCAGCACATTATTATTATAATATCATTATAATTGTATTATCAAATTATAATAATTATTATGACTATATATTATATTTATGTGTGTTAGTATTATATAGGTTTTTAATTAATAATTGAATTTAAAGCTGCACTATTAAAGCTTCATTTTTGTCTTCTGTGATTCTAAAGGATTTTGAAGTTAGTCGTGTCTTGAGAGCATAACGTTAACGAGAGAGAGGGAGGGAGAGAGAGAGAGAGAGAGAGAGAGAGAGAGAGAGAGAGAGAGAGAGAGAGAGAGAGAGAGAGAGAGAGAGAGAGAGAGAGAGAGAGAGAGGGGGAGGGGGAGAGAGAGAGGGAGGGAGATAGGAGTTGGGGAGATAGGAGAGGGGGAGAGAGAGAGAGAGAGAGAGAGAGAGACTATAATGAGGTGTGCCTGTTGTAAATCCATACCTTGTGTATGGACTATACTCTGCATACATCATGTATATCCACACTAATGTATACTTTGTAGGTTTGTGAAGGACCTCCGCAGTGCGACGGAGGGGTGGGTGTCTTCAGCCATCCTCCAGGCCCTGCCCTCCCAGTCCCTCACCAGCTCAGGTCAGTCACTGGTTCTACTGGTTAAACCCCCCAGCACCCCCTCTCACACACTCATTGGGAGCTCACTGGGAGCTCACTGGGAGCCATCACATCATTACCGTGTTATTATTATACTAGTAATATGACTTCATACTCTGTAAGGGGTATGGTGGGAGGGTTACGGCGGATCCCATGAACCCCAGTCGGCCTGCGTTGAGCTGTGGACGGATCCTTACTAGTCTTACTGGTCAGACCACTCTGCTCCTGGGTGCTCTGGTGTTACATCACCGGGAGGAATGCTTCGCTGTCCCCCGGGGGCGTCAACGCCTCGCCCTAACCCTAACCCTAGCCCTAGCCCTAACCCTGGAAGGGGTTTAGGGGTCAGGTCTGCTTATTTATTACATTCATAGAATAATATTTATTAACACATTTAAATCTGTTTCTGCCATGCTTCCGCCGCTCTTATTTTGTAGCCTATCTTTTAACATGGTCTGGGTGTGTGCTTCCTGCTTCCTCCTCCAGATGGCAGTGTGTCGGGGAACCTCAGCACCTCCACCAGCTACAGCGAGAGCTACACCAGCTACTCCGACATCCGACCCTGAGGCTCAGAGCCTCCACCCTCCTCCTCCTCCTCCTCCTCCTCCTCCTCCTCCTCCCCAACCTCCTCCTCCTCTTCCTCCTCCCTCTCCTCCTCCCCCTCCTCCCCCTCCCCCCCCCCTCCCCCTTCCTCTTCCTCTTCCTCTTCCTCTTCCTCCTCCTCCTCCTCCTCCTCCTCCTCCTCCCCTCTCTCCTCTGCTCTCCCCCTCCTCCCCTCTCTCCTCCTCCTCCTCCCTCCTCCACCCTCCTCCTCCATGCTCCAGGCCCAAGGCTCTAGGCCCCAGGTCAGCCCCAGGCTCCAGGCTAGCTCGACCTAAGTTGGCTCCGTGCACCAGGCAACATGTTTTCCAGTGTTCTAGAATTAAAAAGATACATTGAATTCAAGGTAACACCATCCTAGAAACATCGTCATGGAAACACCATCATAGAAACAACATCCTGGAAACATCGTCATGGAAGCACCAGAAACACCATCATGGAAACATCGTCATGGAAACAGATGGAAACATCATCCTGGAAACAGCATCCTGGAAACATTGTCATGGAATCACCATCCTGGAACATCAGCATAGAAACACCATCCTTGAAACACCATCCTGGAAAATCAGCATGAAAACTCCATCCTGGAAACACCATCCTGGAACATCAGCATGAAAACATCATCCTGGAAATACCATCCTTGAAACATCGTCATGGAAACACCATCCTGAAACATCAGCATAGAAATACCATCCTTGAAACACCATCCTGGAAAATCAGCATGGAAACACCATCCTGGAAACACCATCCTGGAACATCAGCATGGAAACATCTTCCTGGAAACACCATCCTGGAAACACCATCCTGGAACATCAGCATGGAAACATCATCCTGGAAACACCAGCATTCAGTTCCTCCACCCATCCAGGCCCAAGATGGCCGCCAATGGAGGCCTGAGGTGAACAATGGTGGAGACAGTAGGGCAGAAGGGCAGACGGACAGACCAGAGGAACAAAGCGCTGTGTTGGAGTGTTTGCTCAGTGCCGTCCGCCCTCACACATGAGCCAGAGAACCGGTTCTGCTACACCTCACACACACCCACACACACCCACACCCACACCCACACCCACACACACACACACAGATAGACCCACACACAGATACAGATGTATACACAGCTAGAAACACACACACACACACACACACACACACACACACACACACACACACACACACACACACAAACAGACACACACATAAACAGATTGATACACACACACACACACACACACACACACACACACACACACACACACACACACACACACACACACACACACACACACACACACACACACACACACACACACACAGATAGACACCCACACACACAGATAAAAAGACACACACAGAGACACACAGGTACACACACAGGGACACTGACAGACACACACATAGAAACACACAGATAAACACACACACACACACACATACACACAAACACACACATACACACACACACACACACACACACACACACACACACACACACACACACACACACACACACACACACACACACACACACACACACACACACTCAATCAGACACATTCAGACACACACACACAATTTGTGCTTTTCCACCTGTGAGTGATGTGTGTTTTGACCTCTGGCTGTATCTGGGAGTTGTAGGGGCTTTCACATCAACGTGTGTACAGCAAAGAAAAAGAGTACCTTGCTATATTTAAACAAATTTTTCTAACGTCTGTTGCTGTTTTATTTAATGATGTGCAGGACTTGTGTTTCAAAATTAATTTTATAGGACATGTTTGCTGGTCGAAAAAGGAAACCACATATCAGCATCGAAACACCTCAGACCACAACTATCAGCATCGAAACGCCTCACACCGATCCATTTATCAACATTTTCATTTCGAGAAATGAAAGCAAACATTTTGAAAAATGAATCTTTTCCAAAAAAAACATTTTCCGATACATTATTTATATTTTTTTAACTGGAGACTGGTAAATCGTTCGTTATGCAGCACATTGCGGCAAACCCACTGTCTTTATTTTTCTTGTGACTATCGAGTATTGTGATGAGATCTCTCTCTCTCTCTCTCTCTCTCTCTCTCTCTCTCTCTCTCTCTCTCTCTCTCTCTCTCTCTCTCTCTCTCTCTCTCTCTCTCTCTCTCTCTCTCTCTCTCTCTCTCTCTCTCTCTCTATATATATATATATAAATATCTATTATAAAACGTTCATACATATCACTGTATATATTTGTGTACATATGTAATTCTGGATTGCATCTTAAACGAAAAGCAGCTTTAATAAATGAGATGTCTCCTCTTTAATTGGTTGGTCCATTTGTCTAATTAATGAATTGATTGAAAGAGAAATTACACATTAGCCATAACTTAACACAACTATACACAACTAAATTAATGCCATACAAAACAATTAATTGTTAACTACATTTAAAATAAATTATGTTAAAATAAATACATAAAAAGTAATGTTAATTTAATTTAATACAATTTAACAATTAAATTAAATTCAACCCGAAAGAGATGACTACACCCAAGAATGTGTTTCCCTCTTCCCTTTAATAGGTCATGCCTCTCCCCCGTTCAAGAGCTGTGGGTACACGTGTTCTCGCGATAGTTCTACGTACAGCTATGATTATCTTCCGGAGGGCGTTCTCGCGACAGTTCCAAGTTCAGCTGGGGTTATCTTCCGGAGGGTGTTCTCGCGATAGTTCTACGTTTGCCCGGGCGCCGTTCCAACCCGCAGCGCAGCCACTCGCCCTTCACTCTCCCTTCCCAGCTCCCCTCTTCTCCGATGCCTAAAGCATCCGGATAGTTCTCAGGCACATCCTTGATACATTTATCGTCGTTTCTGACGCACGGTGCCTCTCGATCTGCGGCTGCGCAGCGGGGAGGGCCTCCTCCTGGGAGTGTTGGAACGCAGCCCTTTGGCCGCAGCTGGAAGCGCACCAGATGTCGCTCTGCAGAAGAGCGCACACGTTTAACGCGTACACACCTCGTCTGCGATCGGAAGACATCCGTTGTCGTGGGTATCTATCAGGAACAGTAGACAGCCGGGACAAAAGGAAACACACGCACAAATACACGCACACTGCGGAGGACAGCCGATCCCACTGTGAGTATGCACCATCTTCCTGGTTGCTGTGTGTTTTGTGTGTTTGTGGTGCGCCATGGTTGTTGTGCCCTTGACACATCGGGTAGAACTTCGCCCAATCTCAAGATATCAATCTATCGTGATGATCGATCTGCAGTCGCCGGAGGTGAGGTGTGTTTCGCGGCTGTGGGAGGTCTGGTCGGACTGGTTGTGATCACCCGTACGGGAACCAACGTCTCACTGAACCAAAACAACAAGGCCTTATGATGTCTCAGAGGGCTACTGAATGTGTTGCATACTCAAAGACGCCCTAGTAAGGGTGCGTGTGTCTGTGTTACCAGCTATATGAGCAGTGTTGACAATGGCATTCTGGTTTCTGTGTTTCTCTGTGTGTGTCTAGTATGCATGAGTAACTTAACTTAAGACACTGACTACAATTTCAACAAATTCGTCCTTTTTTTTTATCAATCTATGCAGAACCAAATGTAAACAAACATTGTCATCATAATCAGTAATCAATACTCCCAACCCCTCCACACATATCTCTACAAGCGTGATTAAGAGGCCTGGTTGTTGCCTCGTCGTGTGACGGGGTTAACCGCGGTCAGTGCAAACATTCACTCACAATCTGAGGCGAGTTAAGTGGGTCTGCCACCCGAGCCTTTAAGACCAACTGCACACTGCTCGGAGCCTCGATTACTGACCGAGCAAACACTGAGAATCAAACAGGACAATCACACATGATTCGCCGTCAAACACACGGTACACAACCACGGCTCCGGCTGATTGGTTGGGTGGTGTTCCCCAGAGTGGAACTGTGCGTGTGTGTCGCTGGCACCACTTTCAACCAATCAGGGGTCTCATTTATAACCGTTGCGTACGCACAAAACGGGGCTGAAAGTTGCGTACGTGACTTTTCACGCCAAGGTTGTGATCTATAAAAAAACAACTTGACGGGAAAATGTGCGCAGCCCTAAGCAAACTCTGACCCATGCGTACGCATGGTTTGGAGGAAAAGGAGAATTGGCGACACAGACGGTGTGGTGGTGAACTGAAGTCAGACCGAAGAATTGCAGAGTGAGAAGAACGATTATGTTTTATCATCGCCCTTCATCAATTTAATTTCAACCCGTATCATGCGTTAAATCCTAATCAGAATCATTTAAGTCCACTGTGTTATTTCTCAGTTATAACTCCAGAAATATCTCCTTAGAATAGAAATAAAAATAAATTCTGATTTAAGACTTGCCCCAACTCTGAGCACCTTTAAAACAAGACTATATTTAATCCCGTCACTCCAAACTGTCCACTGACGGCGCGACTGCATGGAATAAAGCATCTGTCCAACATGTGTCAATAACATAATATTTTTATGTGACACTGTAAACACATGATCAAATGTCAATTAAATCCCAAGTGTGAAAAACCAAGCCACACTCATCACAATCGTTGTCCGTTACTCTTGATGCTTTTCATGACAAATCAGGCATTAAAAAGGGGTTATGTTCAAGAACATTTTACGTGGGTAATTACAAACTGATTATCCAAGGCGTTCTCGTCAGTCTTATTACCGTAACCCTATAAATACAGAGGTGAGTGCTGCACCATATGGCACTTCTGGCGGACCATGCAGGATTCGGAGGGAGAGGGTATTTAGGGACCATAACGATTTAGTGGTAGGCTACATAAAAATATGTAACTCTATGTCAGACCACTTCTTTTTTAATTCTGGGACTGTGCGCTCCGTGCTACTGACAGAGTTCACTGCTGCAGCAACATGTTGCCACTCACTTTGCTTTTTGTTGTTGGCGATTCCAATCCCGTGACCGCCGAACAAAACTACCTTTCGGGCCTCCATCTCACCCACAAGTGTCTCCACTTCAACCTCCGTGAAATTTCGCTTTTTTGATTTTCTCAGTACTTCTGCCATTGTTTCCAACAAGACATAATACCGGCATCTGAGTCTGTTTTATATGCAGATCGCATTCATGAGGTCATTTGCATTGACCATTTATGGTTAAAAAGGGGCGTGTAGAGGGCGGAACGTGAAGCTGATTCAGCTGCGCACAATTATAGTCAGTATGTGATTTATAAAGCAAAGATTGCGTACAGGTGTGCGTACGCAGTGTTTTATAAATCCGAATATTTTTTGGCGCACGCAAAACTTGGCTTCTGGGCGTACGCACATTTTTAGTAACGATCCCACGCACAGTTTTATAAATGAGACCCCAGATCTCATTTATAAATGAGATGTTTTATACTTCCGAAGCCATACATATTTGAATATAGTGTAACATAATGCCCCTCAGTGAGACTGTTTGGAGCGGTATTCTGAAGGCGCCGGTGACGTTGGACTCATGGCTGTGTGCCTTCCTGCTGGTCTGAATGTTGACTCTGTTTGGTTAGAAAGGCCTGGGCAGCTTAGAGTCAGAGGAGTCCATCACAGTCAGTGATGTCAAGAGCTCGGTCTGTCTCTCTCTCTCTCTCTGTCTCTGTCTGTGTGTCATTTATCACTGACTCATTAAGACACAGACACACACACGCTGTCTGTCTGTCTGTCTGTCTGTCTGTCTCTCTCTCTCTCTGTGCTCACTCCCGCGCCCCCCCCCCCCCCCCCCCCCCCCCCTCCCCCTCCCCCTCTCCTCTCCTCTGATAGGTCAACAGGGGTTCTCCGTTGACAGTTTGATGACACGCGTCAGAGTGTCTCGTTCCACTTCCTCCAGAGTCCAGCGTCTCTTAGAGAAACCCGATCGCCAGCCTCCCACACTGGTCAGAGTTCACCTGGACTCTGCACAGACGTTGATCACTTCGGTCACCGATTCGGTCTCTGTGCGGAAGACTGCTGCTGGATACTCACTCACTCACACACACACACACACAGAAACACTCCCTCACCCCTTCACACAGAGATACATTCTCTCTCTCTCTGAGGTGACATCGTGGTCCTGGGTTCGTTTGATGGATCACCCAGAGCCCTCCATCGGTTTAGTTCATTCAGGAATGCTGAACGAGCCCTTCAGGAGTTCAGCAGCATTTCATATCTGATGTAACTCCGATCAGGAGCTGCCGGCTTTCCCTTCGACCCCGGGACTTATTCAGGTCAGCTGTTGGTAAACGATAATACAACACAAATATTCCAGGAATGTTGGGTTAAGGGGGATATTCCCCATGCCTCGTTGGGGATAGTTCGGACTTAATCTTTGAGGTGAGAAGACATGGTTCATCTGCTGTGATGGTGGGAATGTACCATTTAAAATAGGGGTGCTTGGTGACATAAGGGTCTGCTTGGTGACATATGGGTCCATTCGGTGGCTTAAGGAGAGAGAGAGAGGTCGAGAGAGAGGTAGAGAGAGAGAGAGAGAGAGAGAGAGAGAGAGAGAGAGCGCATTCCCTGCTAGAGAAGCAGTCACAAGTTTTACATTTGCTGCTCCTGGCCACACCCACAATTTGAACACGCAATCACATGTAGCATGTATGGGAAAATTATGAATTCCACCAAATATCCCTGATTTACTTTTTATTCCTTTTTGTTTATTTTTCGCCCTCTGCTGGTCGCTTTGTGTAAGTACGTTTAGGTTCTCGTCCGATGACTTTGGATCTGATTGAGAGCGGTACATACTTCTTAGTGCGAGATGAATCTTGAAACAACGTCAGTGGGCATTTAAGTGTTTAGACAGGTTAATTGTGTGAATGTGGCTTTTTAGTAGTTGGACTGCCTCATATTATTTTGTGTATTTTCGTTAATTATTTCGTTCTTGTGTTTTTAAAAAAGTTAGCAAGTCACCTCTGACTGACTGACTGACTGTCTGTTTTGTAAGATGTCTTCATGCTGGGAAGGGAGTTAAACCATAATCAACAAAAAAATGTAGTAATACATGTATAGTGTGTGTGTGTGTGTGTGTGTGTGTGTGTGTGTGTGTGTGTGTGTGTGTGTGTGTGTGTGATAAAAACACTTTCCCCTGACAAACTGCCTTATTGTAAGTCTCTCTGGATCAAAGCGTCTGTGTAACGCCCTGAGTGTAGAGCTGTCGTCCCTAATGAATCACGAGCTAGGCTCCGTCTCCACAGCTAACGCCTCCTAGCTAACTCGTAGTGCTGGTCCGACTGGATTCCTGACTCCAGAGAGACGAGTTCCCCCTGGCATCTGGCGTCGGCCGAACAGACCCCCGATGCTCTGGGGGCCGACGGCGGTCTGGTCGGATTGATGCCATTCTGTGCTCAATAAATGCAAAAACCTGTTCAATAGATGCTAATAGATGCTAATAAGCATCTATTAGCATCTGTCAACCTGTGTTAAATAGATGCTAACCCAGCATGTCTTGTTTGTCTCCACAGGTTCCAGGACTAGCGTTCCAGGCCTAGCGCTCAAGGAATAACGCTAGCGCTCCAGGCTAGTGTTCCAAGACTAGCATTAGTGCTCCAGGCTAGTGTTCCAGGCCTAGCGTTCCAGGCTAGTGCTCCAGGCTAGCCTCCGCCATGCCGTTGTTTGGGAAGTCCCACAAGAGCCCGGTGGACATCGTGAGGACGCTGAAGGAGAACCTTGCCCTGCTGGTGAAGCAGGACAAGAAGTCCGACAAGGTGGGCTTTTCAAAATAAGAGTTCATTCTTTGAGAGAGAGAGAGAGAGAGAGAGAGAGAGAGAGAGAGAGAGAGAGAGAGAGAGAGAGAGAGAGAGAGAGAGAGAGAGAGAGAGAGAGAGAGAGAGAGAGAGAGAGAGAGAGAGAGAGAGAGAGAGAGAGAGAGAGAGAGAGAGAGAGAGAGAGAGAGAGAGAGAGAGGTCTCGGTCTCTTGTCGTTGTTGCATGCCGTAACAACGACATGTGGTGTGTTGTTGAGCGAGCGAGCTCTGACAGGTCCATGTGAAGGAGAACAGAGTCACACCTTGCTGTTAACACTCTGATATACAGACACACACACATTAAGTCCAGTGCCACCCCTCCACTCTTATCCAGTGGGAGTGTGATTGAAAGCCGCCCTGTGTTACCGTAGCAACAGTACAAGGTGCGAGGTCCAAACCATGTCCGGCTCGCGTGGGTCAGGGATGGACTGGGAGGGGCGTTTATGATGTTTTTATGGGATGGCAGGCATGGCCGGATCTCCAAGTGACGTGATAATCCTGGGGTCAAAATGCAAATGTTTTATTTGTCGGTTAAAGTTGTCTATGTTATTTATGGCTTGTTTTTATTTAATATAATTAAATGAATGTGTTAAGGTGTATTGGATGATTACTGCAGACTGCAAAGCTGACACAATATTTACTACTACTTACTTATATCAAATAACTACAATATTTGACATACCATTTTGATATATGCCACTTTTGAGACTTTCTTTGGAGTAACATGGCTGTTTACCTACATTCTGTCTATTTATTCATTATAAATAGCCCTTGTTTATATCAATAATAAATCTACAACCTTTAGGTACACAGCAATATTATTCTAGTCCGGCTGTAGCTTGGTCTGGGGAAGCTGCCGTCCTTTTCTTCAGCACAAGAGGCGTGATCAACGGGCCGAGTTCAACTGACTCTGAACGCGATTGGCTGCTTGCCGTCGCTTCCCCGTCGTCATTGTGTTAAACCAGCCAATAGCGCGCCAGGGGGAAACGCCAGCTTTGTGACTGCCTCCCGCAAAAACGTATCTGAAGCAGAAAGAAATGTATCGCTCTTCTCCAGACCGTTCTGCAGGGCGTAAGTATACACGAACATTAGAGCAGCTCCTTAAAGAAACGAGAAAAGCCTTAACCCCACTACAGCCTTTACTGAACCTAATGAGGTCATCGTAACGACGTCTTCCTCATCGTAACGTGGTAACGTAAAGTAACGACGTCATGGTAACGCAACAACGTCATGGTAACGCAACAACGTCATGGTAACGTAACGACGTCATGGTATTGCAAGTAACAACTGTTGTAGGGTAGTGCTATGCAAGCCGACAGCTCCCTCTGGTGGGCTGTGTGTGTATGGACCCGGGTGGCCAACATGTGTCAGTTCTGTTATGTGCCAGCCCGTTAGTACAAGAGACACAGCCCGACTCCGTGTGTTATTCTATACACCTTCGCTTGCAACAACAACGTGCGTACCGTAACAGTATCGTAACGACGTCATGGGAACGGAACAACGTCATCGTAGTGTAACAGCGTCATGGTAACTTAACAGCGTCATGGTAACGTAACGATGTCATGGTAACGTAACGACGTCATGGTAACGTAAAGTAAAAACGGCATGGTAATTTCACGTAACAACGTCATTCTAGTGTAACAACGTCAAGGTAACGTAACGATGTCATGGTAACGTAACGACGTCATGGTGACGTGACGATGTCAGGGTAACTTAACGTGACGACGTCATGGTAACGTGACGACGTCATGGTAACGTGACGACGTCATGGTAACGTGACGACGTCATGGTAACGCGACGACGTCAGGGTAACGCGACGACGTCAGGGTAACGCGACGACGTCATGGTAACGCGACAACGTCATGGTAACGTGACGACGTCATGGTAACGATGTCAGAGTAACGCGACGACGTCATGGTAACGTGACGACGTCATGGTAACGTGACGACGTCATGGTAACGTGACGACGTCATGGTAACGATGTCAGAGTAACGTGACGACGTCATGGTAACGTGACGACGTCATGGTAACGTGACGACGTCATGGTAACGCGACGACGTCAGAGTAACGCGACGACGTCATGGTAACGTGACAACGTCATGGTAACGTGACGACGTCATGGTAACGATGTCAGAGTAACGTGACGACGTCATGGTAACGTGACGACGTCGTGGTAACGTGACGACGTCGTGGTAACGTAACAACGTCATGGTAACGATGTCAGAGTAACGTGACGACGTCATAGTAACGTAACGACGTCCCCCCCCCCAGGCGTCGGAGGAGGTGTCCAAGTGCCTGGTGTCCATGAAGGAGATCCTCTACGGCAGCGGGGAGAAGGAGCCGCACACGGAGACGGTGGCGCTGCTGGCCCAGGAGCTGTACAACAGTGGGCTGCTGCTGGCGCTGGTGGAGCACCTGGCGGTGGTGGACTTTGAGGTGAGGGGTCCCTTGGGGTCTAGTGGTCCACCTCCTGGGGGGGTCTCTGCTGGACCAGGAGCTGTGTGTGTGTTAACCGTGTGTGTCAGTGGCGGCTGGTGGTTTTTAAAGTGAGGGAGGAAGGACTGCGCGCTTGGTTGCCATTGGCCTGCTTGCACTGTTGGTGTATGGTGGCATAAGAATGTGAGACTCAAGTTGTTTCAGGATGTATTGGTGAACTACAAAATAGCAGGGAGGGAGTTATGTGAACAAAATGTATACAAAGCCACCAGTGGCATCACTGTAATTTGAGAAGGAAAGGATGCAAAGCATATTAGCCAAATCAGGCCTACTATTGATTTGTAAAAGTAAATCAAAAAATCTGGGCCTATCATTGGGCCTATTTTTGCCCTCACTGACTGAAGTTCTTTAGCTATGTTTATTTTCAGTTACAATTGCTTGTAATGCTACCAGTAAGTCATGCGTACCTAGCAAACCATGTAGCACTCACAACACTGACGTTGCCATTACTTCTGGTGACCTTGATATTGGGAAGTGGTCTACCTCTTTCTTTGGTCGCTAACTTAGCACTGAATGAATGGAATGCTTTTTGTAATAAGACGTTAACAATGTCCTCCGTTTCCAATGTTTCCATTGTGCATTTAGGATCTCGCTATCGCAGATTTCACTTGCTCTGCGTCTCTCAGACTGAGAACCGCGGCAATGCAGACCGGGTTTGCTATCGACAGCGCTGCCAGATTGGGCAGATTTCCCGCCCAATGATGATCTTTCCAGCCTAACGTGGTTAAAAGTAGCCCAATTGGGTGGGAAATCGAACCAATCTGGCAACACTGCTCAACATCCAGGGATCCTGCTTATTGGTTCATAGCGCAGACGGATAGATTTTTGCGCGAATCAGACCCCTTAGGGTCCCACCCACTCAGAGGAGGATTTTCCTCCTCTCTCCCATTGAAACCCATGTTATCCACCGGCCGCCAGTACTTTCGGGAAAATGAATGGGAGTGAACGGTGGCAAAGGGAGGACGTTCCTCCCTGAAGTAATTGTCAATAGGCGATAGGGGGTGCTAATATCCCTTTACCCAGGGAAACGAACATTATATATTCAAAGGCAATAAAGTAGTCATATTTAAGGGCATTAATTCATTACAATAGTCTGGGCAATCTACATTTTTTATTCTCAACAATGCTAGGGAGGATCTTCCTCCCTCTCCTCAATGGAGAAGCCTCCACTGGTGTGTGTGTGTGTTAACCGTGTGTGTGTGTGTTCATCAGGGTAAGAAGGACGTGTGTCAGATCTTCAACAACGTCCTGCGGCGTCAGATCGGGACCCGGAGCCCCACGGTGGAGTACCTCTGCTCCCACCAGGGGGTGCTGTTCCTCCTGCTCAAAGGGTCAGCGCCTGCCTCTCTCTCTCTCTCTCTCTCTGTCTCTCCCTCTCCCTCTCCCTCTCCGTCTCTCTCCTCCCTTCTCTCTCTTTCCTCTCTTCTCTATCTCTCCTCTCTCTGTCTCTCTCTCCCTCTGTCTTTCTCTGTCTCAGTGTCTCTCTCTCTCCCCCCCCAGCTATGAGACCCCCCCCGTGGCCCTGAACTGTGGCATCATGCTGAGGGAGTGTATCCGCCACGAGCCGCTGGCCAAGGTGCTGCTCTACTCGGACCACTTCCCCCGCTTCTTCACCTACGTGGAGATGAGCACCTTCGACATCGCCTCCGATGCCTTCGCCACCTTCAAGGTAAGGCCACAATCTGCTAGCTCCGCCTATTATCTGCTAGCTCCGCCCACTCTCTGCTCCTAGCTCCGCCCACTCTCTGCTCCTAGCTCCGCCCACTCTCTGCTCCTATTTCCGCCCACTCTCTGCTCCTAGCTCCGCCTGCTCTCTGCTCCTAGCTCTGCCTGCTCTCTTCGCCTGCTCCTAGCTCCGCCCCCTCCCTGCTCCTAGCTCCGCCCCCTCCCTGCTCCTAGCTCCGCCCCCTCCCTGCTCCTAGCTCCGCCCCCATGGTTCCCTGCATTAGTGTGAACTATATTCTGACGTCGTTCTTCTTCGGTTCTCCTCAGGATCTTCTGACGCGACACAAAGTCCTGGTTGCCGAATACCTGGAACAGAACTATGACGCAGTGAGACTCACTCACTCACTCACTCACTCAGTCACCCACTAACTCACTCACTCACTGACCAATACACAGTGAGACTCAGTCAGTCACCCAGTCACTCAGTCACTCACCAATACACAGTGAGACTCACTCACTCACTGACTCACAGTGAGACTCACTCACTCACTCCCCCAGTCGCTCACTCATTAATACACATTGAGACTCACTCACTCACTCCCCCAGTCACTCACTCATTAATACACATTGAGACTCACTCACTCACTCCCCCAGTCACTCACTCATTAATACACAGTGAGACTCACTTACTCACTCACTCACTCATTAATAAACAGTGAGACTCACTTACTCACTCACTCACTCACTCATTAATACACAGTGAGACTCAGTCACTCACTCACCTCTACGTCTCCTCTTCCCCCTCAGGTCTTCACAGAATATGAGAAGCTGCTTCACTCTGAGAACTACGTCACCAAGAGGCAGTCTCTGAAGGTCAGTCCTCCACCTGGAACCTTCCACGGTTCCGTCGTTGGGGCCTCAGTTGGCTGTCGGTGACGTAGCCGGGTGTAGTTAGACGGTGACTGGGCCCGATGAGGTGCAGTTGAACCTGGTTAAGGTGCAGTTGAACCTGGTGAAGGTGCAGTTGAACCTGGTGAAGGTGCAGTTGAACCTGGTGAAGGTGCAGTTGAACCTGGTGAAGGTGCAGTTGAACCTGGTGAAGGTGCAGTTGAACCTGGTTAAGGTGCAGTTGATCCTGAATGGGGTGCAGTTGATCCCGGTCAAGGTGCAGTTGATCCTAATGAGGTTGTTTCGTGTTGCTCTTCCCTCCCAAGCTACTGGGTGAGCTGCTGCTGGACCGACACAACTTCACGGTGATGACCCGCTACATCAGCAAACCGGAGAACCTCAAGCTGATGATGAACCTGCTCCGGGACAAGAGCCCCAACATCCAGTTTGAGGCCTTCCACGTCTTTAAGGTGCGTACCTTCAGAGGGACTATGTTTACCTTCAGGGTTTGGCAGACGGCGTACCTTGTGTTGTGTTGTCTAGGGTTGTGTTGTTGGGTTGTGTTGTTGTATAGGGTTGTGTTGTTGTGTAGTGTTATGTTGGGGTTTACGTTTACATTCAGAGCGTTTAGCAGACGTTTTCTCCCAAAGAGCCTTACAATAGGTTTGTTGTTAACCTAGTGTTGTGGTGGGTTTTATCATGTTGTCTAGGCTTATGTTCTTGTGTTGTGCTGGGTTGTGTTCTTGTGTTGTGTAGGGGTTGTGTGGTTGTGTAGGGTGATGTGTGGTTGTGTTCTTGTGATGTTGTGTAGGGTTGTGGTGTTGTGTTGGGTTGTGTTGTTGGGTCGTGATCTTGTGTAGGGTCTTGTTGTTGTGTAGGATGTTGTGTTAGGTTGTGTTGTTATGTAGGGTTGTGTTGTGGTGTTGTGTTGGGTTGTCATGTTGTGTAGGGTTGTGGTGTTGTGTTGGTGTGGTGTTGGGTTGTGGTGTTGTGTTGGGTTGTGATGTTGTGTTGTTGTGTAGGGTTGTGTTCTTGTGTTGCGTTGGGTTGTGATTTGTGTTGTTGTGTTGGGTTATGTGGTGTTTGGGTGTGTTGTGTTGTATTGTGTTTTGTTGGGTTATGTGTTTTTGTGTTTTGTTATGGTGTTGTGGTGTTGAGTCGTGTTGTTGCATTGTACTGGGTTATGTGTTTTTGTGTTGGGATGTGTAGGGTTGTGTTGTTGTGTTGTGTTGGGTTATGTGGTGTTGTGTTGTAGCGTTGGTGTTGTGTTGGATTTTGTTATTGTATTTAGGGCTGCAACTAACGATTATTTTAATAATCGATTAATCTGTCGATTATTTTTTCAATGAATCGGATAAAAAAAACATTTGTCATTGCTGCATCTTTATTCAAAAACTGAACATTACTTCAAATTCACAGTGCAGACTGAAGTGTAAAAACACTAGGTTACTGCGCCAACGTCCCGGAACTATTAAAAGTAATATTAAATGATAAAAACATTAAAAAAACATAACTGGGACAACACAAAAAAAACATTGTGTGTGTGTGTGTGTGTGTGTGTGTGTGTGTGTGTGTGTGTGTGTGTGTGTGTGTGTGTGTGTGTGTGTGTGTGTGTGTGTGTGTGTGTGTGTGTGTGTGTGTGTGTGTGTGTGTGTGTGTGTGTGTGTGTGTGTGTATATGTATGTATGTATGTGTGTATATATATATATATGTATATGTGTATATATATATATATATATATATATATATATATATATATATATATATGTGTGTATATAGTATAAAAGGGGTGTCCATGGTCAACCGATAAGATCTTTAACCGCTAAATACTAACGGTTAAAAATAAATTAAATCATCTTCATTTCTCTCAGATGTCGGGAGATTGTTAATTTTTATGGATCTTGATACCATTTTCGAGACTCCTTGAAATATAACTTGTATTATTGTTTTAATTGCTGATAAGATGATCATAGTTCAAGATAGGACGTTAAACTGGTCATAATTCCATCTTTACTATCTATTTTATATTGCTGGGAAAACAAGATTTTTTATGTTGCATCTGAACACATCAATCGTCAATCACTGAGCCGACCTGAACACATCACATTTGACACTGTTTGCGTTTATTTTTTTTAAGCTAACGAGCTCTATATCCTGCTGATTTTAACATGGATTAAAAAACTGCATTACTATTTTTAACTGACGGGACTTTCTACACCGTCCGGTTGTGTGATTACTACCGCTGCTTTGAATGACTTGATGCACGCAGTGCCGACTCCAAGCCCGTCTGCACAACGTCTGCAGCAGCAGCAGCTGACAGAGTTTTTGGTTGGACTAGACGGATACTGAGTTGAAGGAGTTTTTTTAACCCAAAGACAGTGAAGCTACAACACTTTTATAAAGGCCTACAGTCCAGTGTTAAGATATGACCAAAATACAAGCTGTGGTCGCTCACACTAAAGCTCGCTGTGGGCATGAACCGTGAACCAACCTGTCGGAGGCTGGCTCTAACCGCGCCCACGAGAGAAGTATTAATCGCGCGACTCAACGAATCGATGACCAAATTCGTTGCCAACGCTTTTAGTTATCGATTTTATCGAACTACTACAACTGCAATGAATATCATGCTACTTGGGTTTGAGTTCATTGAGTTGTTGCACTTAATGTTGGGCCACTGTTTTTCAGTTTTGTGGCATCATTGAATGATGAAGTATGTGCCGTTTGCACTGATAAAAATACCAACCATTCATGTGTCTTATTGGGCATGGAAAACGAAATGAATGTATGTTGGTTCAATTAACATACCGTACATAGGTTACGATCTTGGAAGATTTTTTAGGTAGTGGCCATCCCCAAAATGCACCAGAATACAGGAATCGTATCTACCAAATTCAAAATTGTGTAACTTCTCTCAGCTCACGTTTAGTTGAAGTGTGCAGTGATGTGGCCCTCTGATGGTTATGATGAAAAATGTGGCCCTCTTTATCATGAAAGTTGCCCATCCCTGTGTTAGCATATGTAGGGTTGTGTTGTTATGTTGGGTTGTGTTTTACGTTCACATTCAGGGTGTTCATCAGACGCTTTTACCCAGAGAGACTAACATTAAGTCCATTGGTCAGGAGAAACAACAATATATCTCTGTGGGTACAGTAAGGATGTTCATAGAACCAAGGGCCAAGCACTGACTATCACTAGGTTAACCCATTCCCCGTAGACAAGAAGAGGGGCAGGAAGAGGAGGAGGAGGGGGAGGTTGAAGAGGACAGAGGGTGAGAGAGGAGGTGGAGGAGGCATAAGGAGGTGATGGTGCGAGCGTGACTCTGAGCTGTGTCTGTTCTCCGGCCAGGTGTTTGTGGCCAACCCCAACAAGACGCAGCCCATCGTGGACATCCTGCTGAAGAACCAGACCAAGCTGATCGAGTTCCTCGGCCACTTTCAGAAGGAGCGCAGCGACGACGAGCAGTTCAACGACGAGAAGACCTACCTGGTCAAACAGATCCGCGACCTCAAGAAGCCAGCCTCGTAGCCCTCTCCTCGCCCTCCTCCTCCTCCTCCCTCTCGTTCTCTTCCTCCTCCCTACTCCTCATCTTCCTCCCTTTCCGCCATCTCCTCCTCCCTCTCCTCCTCCTCCCCCCCCCCCCCCCCCATCACCTGCACAGTAACTTTTAACTTCAATGACGCCATCGACTCACTCGCGTTATTCACCTAGCCGTTCTAATCATAGAGAAGACAAAAACAGCTGTATCGTTCCTTCAGTGGTTCTTTTTAAAAAGGTTTGCAGAAGACGTAGTTCTCAATCGTTGGTTTCGTTTTTTTCTGTGACTCCTTTTCGTGACATTGTTTTAGGGTTAGCACGATAGCATGTAGTGCCAGAACTCACGCTGAGAGCTGATTGGCCCACTCACAGAACCAATGGTCAACACAGGTGGTCAGAGACTGACACTAATCCAGACCCCAGAAAGAGTTTCAAGATTCCGAACTTTTTTTTGAGATCGTGTTTAAGATCGGTTCTCTAACTGAAAATATAAAACTTTGTTTGATTAACTAGTGTTCAATTTTTTTTCTTTGAGAGGATTTCTGTCTTCAGAGCACAACCGATGACATTAAAAGTAACGTTTGACCTGTTTCCGCTTAATGTAGCGGAGCTAGCTAAGCAGAAACTAGCTTAGCAGCGACATCCGAGACCCAGTGGAAAACGGCCGCTTGTGTATTTCTTCCTGCCATTTCTCTTTCCGTACTGTAATGACTTCCTGTCATTGTTTATATTTCGTATCATTCGGTCGCATTTGGTCAAAGTCCCTCTTGACTCATTAACCCGACCAAACAGTAGAGAAGGGTGCCTTTTTGGTTTTATACTTTTTCGTGTCCGATTGCTCGATGATTTAATCTCACGACGCGCTTGTTTAGATGAAGTGGTGAACATCGTCACTCCTTATATGGAGTTGTTCGGACGTTTTGTAAAACTGCTTGTTTTTGTTTGTGGGGAGGGGGGGGGCAAGTGTTCTGTCGCTGGTAGCCCGCGGTAGCTAGGTGTTCTCCTTCTGTTTGACGGCACAATGTGTTCTTTGAAGAGCGGTTCTTTGAAGAGCGGTTCTTTGAAGAGCAGTTCTTTGAAGATCGGTACTTTAAAGAGTGTTTCTTTGAAGGTCGCTTCTATAAAGATTGGCTCTTTGAAGATTGGTTCTTTAAAGAACAGTTCTTTACTTTACAGACACGCCCCCCACACAGCCCCGTCAGCGGGGGTGGGAGGGGCCTAACCACGCCCTCTTTGGTGGTGGGTTCTCAAGTTGTGTTAAATACAAACACCGCCTGTGTAAATTAAAGACCAGGACTTTACGACTACAAAACGTACAATAAACTGCAAATTTCAAATGTTGTCTTTTTATTCTGGGGCTATTGAACACCTTTTAATAACTGGGGCATGGATAAACAGGGGTTAGACAGTACAGAGACAGGTCATTAAGGAGCAGGTAGGGGTTAGACAGTACAGAGAGGTCATTAAGGAGCAGGTAGGGGTTAGACAGTACAGAGACAGGTCATTAAGGAGCAGGTAGGGGTTAGACAGTACAGAGACAGGTCATTAAGGAGCAGGTAGGGGTTAGACAGTACAGAGACAGGTCATTAAGGAGCAGATAGGGGTTAGACAGTACAGAGACAGGTCATTAAGGAGCAGGTAGGGGTTACAGTACAGAGACAGGTCATTAAGGAGCAGGTAGGGGTTAGACAGTACAGAGACAGGTCATTGAGGAGCAGGTAGGGGTTAGACAGTAGAGACAGGTCATTGAGGAGCAGGCTGGGGTTAGAGAGTACAGAGACGGGTCATTGGGGAGCAGGTAGGTTACTAAGTACTGCACTTCTTTGTACTGCACTTGTTAATTTTTATGTCTCTTCTCTCTCTCTTCCTTCTTTAATGCTTTATATCATTTTCTATCCTTATTAATGTAATGTATGTGTTGACCTGCCAAGGGACCACAGATGAAAATTAGCTATTTTGCTAACTTTGGCACATTTAGATTTTTTTGTGTAAACTAAAAATGTCAATTGACAAGTGCATTGTCCCTTCTAAATAAACAAAAAAACAGACAGTACAGACATGTCATTAACGAGCAGGTAGGGGCCCAAAAATTCGGAATGTTTTTTGTTGATTGTATTTGTATTTTTTGCATTTCAATAAAACGTAAAAAAGAAAAAAAGATAAGTATAAAACTCCTCTGGGGAAACTGAACCGGACGTCCCGTTCACTCCACCTCTCCGGACCCGGGGAATCCAGACCGGGATTTGCCGGACGCCGAAATCACACACACACCTCCTCCTCCTCTACCTCTCTTTTGTTTGGAGAAGGAGGACCATGCTCCCTCCAGACCCGGTTCATCTCCAATAACGGAACCTTTATCGATCTATCGACCATGATATCCGAGATGGAGATCGAGGAGGCGGATGAACTATCGTCCGGGTTCCCGCTCCACTGCGGCTGTAGAGACGCGGAGCTGGGCGCTCTTTGCGCGCTGGTCCACCGCACCGCCGACCCCTCAGACATCGGCGCGCAGGACCCCTGCTGCGGGTGGACCCCCATGCACTGGGCTGCGCGCTTTGGGAAGGTACGCGGGCACGCGAAGTCGGGGATTGAGAGAGGGACAGACGGACGCGTTGGTTTTTAGACTCTAAACCCTCTTTGGGGATTAGAGAGCGGGTGTGGAGGTGGAAGTTCACGCGAGATCAGGTCGGGCGAGAGTATAACTTTTTTAACTCTAAATGAAGGGATTAATTAGGCAGATTAGTGCAGATAATAACTACGTGATTGATGGACATCCGGGTCTGTGTATACTCTGCAAGCGTCTCTCTCGCTCTCTCTCCCTCACACTCGGATGCTCCCTCGCTTGCTCTCTCCCTCACTCTTTTGCGCTCTCCCTTTCTCTCTCTCTCTCTCTCTCTCTCTCGGGTTTCCTACCAGTGGTGAATTTATGGATTTAAACTCAGTGTGACTCCGCTGATTGGTCGCAAAACCCGCCTTCCGCCGGTGACGTCACGCTTGAGGCTAGAATCAAAACGTGGATATTATCATAGTGCGGCCGCAGTGGTAAATCGATATTCATTCATTATAAATAATCTAGAATCAGCTAGACCTCCATGTCCATTGAACAGATAAAACCGATATATGCAAAGGCCGATATATATTATTTTCTCATTTTATTTTCTTTGTTTTTTAGATATCATATTTTATATATTTGCTTATTACAGAGTGGTAGGGAAGGGTGCCTCAGGTAAATATTATTTTAAATTATTATGGTACTACTCGCACAATAATAATCTTAACTCATCTTTTGGATTGTTATAATGTTAACTCGTCTTTTATATTGTTATAATGTAAACTCATCTTCTAAAGTGTCATAATATAAACACGTCTTTTATATTGTTCTATGTAAACTTATTTTTTATTTGTTATAATATAAACTCATCTTTTATATTGTTATAATGTAATCTCATCTTTTATATTGTTTGAATGTAAACTTATCTTCTAAATTGTTAAAATATAAACTCATCTTTTATATTGTTATAATGTAAACTCATCTTCTAAAGTGTCATAATATAAACTCGTATTTTATATTGTTCTATGTAAAATAATTTTTTAATTGCTATAATATAAACTCATCTTTGATATTGTTATAATGTAAACTCACTATATACTCAATACAAACTAGTTTGCCTTCTTGTTATGATGTAGCCTCACTATATTTTTATATATATTTATGATGTAGCCTCACTATATATATATATTTATGATGTAGCCTCACTATACTTATATATATTTATGATGTCCTCACTATATTTATATATATATTTATGATGTCCTCAGGGGCCGGTGGACGGCGGCCGGAAGCGGCTCCTGGACCATTGGGAGAACATGGTCAACAAGAAGGCCAGGACGGACAGTGAGTAGGCTACTAAAGGTCAGACAGTGAGTAGGCTACTAAAGGTCAGGCAGTGAGTAGGCTACTAAAGGTCAGACAGTGAGTAGGCTCCAGGAGGACAGTGAGTATGCTCCAGAAGGACAGACAGTGAGTAGGCTCCAGGAGGACAGACAGTGAGTAGGCTACAGAAGGACAGTGAGTAGGCTCCAGGAGGACAGACAGTGAGTAGGCTACAGAAGGACAGTGAGTAAGCTCCAGGAGGACAGACAGTGAGTAGGCTCCAGGAGGTCAGACAGTGAGTAGGCTACAGGAGGACAGTGAGTAGGCTCCAGGAGGCCTTTAGGTCAGACAGTGAGTAGGCTCCAGGAGGACAGACAGTGAGTAGGCTACAGAAGGACAGTGAGTAGACTACAGAAGGCCTTTAGGACGGACAGTGAGTAGGCTACAGAAGGACAGTGAGTAGGCTCCAGGAGGATAGACAGTGAGTAGGCTACAGAAGGACAGTGAGTAAGCTCCAGGAGGACAGACAGTGAGTAGGCTCCAGGAGGTCAGACAGTGAGTAGGCTACAGGAGGACAGACAGTGAGTAGGCTCCAGGAGGACAGACAGTGAGTAAGCTCCAGGAGGACAGACAGTGAGTAGGCTACAGAAGGACAGTGAGTAGGCTACAGGAGGACAGACAGTGAGTAGGCTACAGGAGGCCTTTAGGACGGACAGTGAGTAGGCTACAGAAGGACAGTGAGTAGGCTCCAGGAGGACAGACAGTGAGTAGGCTACAGAAGGATAGTGAGTAGGCTACAGGAGGACAGACAGTGAGTAGGCTCCAGGAGGACAGACAGTGAGTAGGCTACAGGAGGACAGACAGTGAGTAGGCTCCAGGAGGAAAGACAGTGAGTAGGCTACAGGAGGACAGACAGTGAGTAGGCTACAGAAGGACAGACAGTGAGTAGGCTACAGGAGGACAGACAGTGAGTAGGCTACAGGAGGACAGACAGTGAGTAGGCTACAGAAGGACAGACAGTGAGTAGGCTACAGAAGGACAGACAGTGAGTAGGCTACAGAAGGACAGACAGTGAGTAGGCTACAGGAGGACAGACAGTGAGTAGGCTCCAGGAGGACAGACAGTGAGTAGGCTACTGTCAGGAGGACAGACAGTGAGTAGGCTCCAGAAGGACAGACAGTGAGTAGGCTCCAGAAGGACAGACAGTGAGTAGGCTCCAGAAGGACAGACAGTGAGTAGGCTCCAGGAGGACAGACAGTGAGTAGGCTACAGAAGGCCTTTAGGACGGACAGTGAGTAGGCTCCAGGAGGACAGACAGTGAGTAGGCTACAGGAGGACGGACAGTGAGTAGGCTACAGAAGGTCAGACAGTGAGTAGGCTACAGAAGGCCTTTAGGACCCACGCTAAGGCTCACTTATTGTTCCACGTCGACGCAGAGCGAGGACCGCGCAGACGCTCTGAACCGCTTTGTTCTGGTTCTGCGTCGGGTTTTAGTGAGCGGACCAATCACAGCCCTTGTTGCTGCGTCGCCTTAACGGAAGGTTAACATTTTAGAGAGGTGCACGTCAGGCCCTTACTCACTAGGTTAACCCGTTCAACAACACAAACCATCACTAGGTTAACCCGTTCAACAACACTAACCATCACCAGGTTAACCCGTTCCCCGTTTACAACACAGATTGCTAGGGTAAGACGCTACACCATGCTAGGGTAAGACGCTACACCATGCTAGGGTAAGACGCTACACCATGCTAGGGTGAGATGCTACACCATGTTAGGGTAAGATGCTACACCGTGCTAGGGTAAGATGCTACACCATGCTAGGGTAAGATGCTACACCGTGCTAGGGAAAGATGATACACCGTGCTAGGGTAAGATGCTCCACCATGCTAGGGTAAGATGCTACACCATGCTAGAGTAAGATGCTCCACCATGCTAGGGTAAGACGCTACACCATGCTAGGGTAAGACGCTACGCCATGCTAGGGTAAGACGCTACACCATGCTAGGGTAAGATGCTACACCATGCTAGGGTAAGATGCTACACCATGCTAGGGTAAAATGCTACACCATGCTAGATGCTACACCATGCTAGGGTAAGATGCTCCACCATGCTAGGGTAAGATGCTACACCATGCTAGGGTAAGATGCTACACCATGCTAGGGTAAGATGCTACACCATGTTAGGGTAAGATGCTACACCATGCTAGATGCTACACCATGCTAGGGTAAGATGCTACACCATGCTAGGGTAAGATGCTACACCATGCTAGGGTAAGAGGCTCCACCATGCAAGGGTAAGATTGTACACCATGCTAGGATAAGATGCTCCACCATGCTAGGGTAAGATGCTACACCATGCTAGGATAAGATGCTCCACCTTGCTAGGGTAAGATGCTCCACCATGCTAGGGTAAGATGCTCCACCATGCTAGGAGAAGATGCTACACCATGCTAGGGTAAGATGCTACACCATGCTAGGGTAAGATGCTACACCATGCTAAGTACTGTTTTTAAGTGTCCATGCGTTTGTCTTTCCTCCATTTTGTTTAGCGTCACAAGACGACACCAGAGGCCTCTTCAGCGGCTTCCTGCGGCCCCCCTCCTGCGCCGGCCCCCCTGAGGTCCTCCTCCGGCCCCCCGACCCCCTCAAGACCACCGCCGAGCCGTCCAATCAGAAGCACTGCGCCTCCTTCGCATCGTCCAATCAGGAGTCCCCGGGAGAGACTCGACACACCTCTGACATGTGCGGCTCGCTGCATCGCTCTGGGAGCCCCGCCCCCATTGCCTATGACCTGGGGGCGGTGACCTTTGACCTGGGCGATCTCCTGCTCTACGGACATCACCATGGCTACGGGGACACGGCGGAGGACATCGGGGGACGTCGCGGGTTCGATTCCCTGCCCCGACTCTGAGGAGATGAACTGGGTTAAGACGCTCCGAGGAATACGCTGGTTCTTTCGCGCGTTTTTAATCGGACGTGCTTGCACTATTGAGGGGACGTCGGTTTTTTAAACGCCGACTTTAAGACGTGTTTGAAAAGTACCTGAGCGTCCTGTTGGAGTTTAAAGTACTTTAAAAGAACTTCAGTACTTAAAAGTCTTGTGCAGTTTCAAATTACTTAAAAGGTTGCCTAAAGTCACTTACGTTTCTGGACGTCTTTGCTTCGGATCTGAGGGGAACTTAAGAGATTCCTCAACCAAAGAAAAACATTTGTTATTTGCTCGTTTTAAATTCCATGCGGTGCTAAAACAATGTCATTTTATACTCGTCTTTTTCACTCAAATGACAGTCTTTGTGTTACAAATTGATGCGCCCTATTTGTTTTGTAAGTGAACTTTGTCACCTGGGAATAATTAAATGTTCATGTTCTGTCCTGTTTTTTTGTCGTAGTTAATGTCCCTCAAGGAAAGAATTTGGTTTAGAGTCAGAAACCATGTAAATGCAGTAAATGCATGATATTATGTCCACTATACAGACACTCTGTAAACAGCTCGTGTTAATTGATAAATGTGCATTGTTAAATGATAAATACGGAATAGTAGTTATACACCACCCGTCCAATAGGCGACGCTGTCGGACCTTAAACACGACAGGGGCTACTACCATTAGGAAGCTGACGTCCATGGTTGGTAAACATGTTTAAATCCTCTATACAAGTCAAACATTTAGAAAAGTGTATTATTTGTCTCTTGGGGACGTTATGGGATAATTTAATGTAAACTAGTGAGGGGTGCAAATCCGAATTAAAAAGTAATAAAACTGCATTGCGACATACGGCCCAAGATAGCGCCAGAGAGACCAAAACGGATGGTTAATGTGTATACATCTCCAAGACAGATGGTTAATGCTGTCTTGGAGATTTATACACACAGAAGCACTTGTAATGCTCTTTTATACAATCTAATTAACGGTTCAATACGGGATGGCCGTGGCTGCACCACCTCCGTCCAGCAGGAAGTGCTGTGCTGTCGGACCTACGATTCGGGTTTAAAACCACCAAAGAAGAAACCAGGAAACGCCTTATGTTATGAATCTGACATCCACGGGTCAGAGAACCAGTCCCGATTCAGTCCGGGATCTATAATCACACCTAATGATCCTCTATCACCTCTAAAGGCTGCACTGCCATGCAGACCACGTGGTTTAAACAGGCGGTCGACCGTCGCTTATGGGTCACTTGTCTGTCAATTTCATCCAGACCTGCATTCACACCTGTTGGCGGGTCGTGGAGCGGGTCTAGACCTGCTGGGGGGTCGTGGACCGGGTCTAGACCGCCCTGCACCCCTACTTGGGGGACGTGGACTAGATCTACCTGCACCCATGCTGGGGGGTCGTGGATCCGACCCGTGGGGTTTGACACCGGGGTGAAGACCTACAACAGTCTGACCCGACGGAAGGAGCCCCTCATTCTGACGCGGGACCGGGTCGCCACCTGGTAGGTCTGCGATATGATATGTACGAAGATAATGAGTTATGACGTTGTTGTCATTTCGGCTTAGCTCACGAGCGACCTTCCGGGATCGAACCAGCGACCCTCAGGTTACAAGTTAGTTCGATCCCCAGCTCCTCCTAGCTCCTGTGAGCTAGGAGTGTACGTGTGTATGGATGGGTGACTGTGTATGAATGGGTGAATGTGTGTGAATGGGTGATCTGGTGTATGAATGAGTGATCGGGTGACTGTGTGTTTGAATGAGTTATCTGGTGTATGAGATGGGTGAATGTGTGTATGAATGTTTTTGGGTGAATATGTGTAAATGGGTGATCTGGTGTATGAATGTGTGTATGAAAGAGTGATCCGTTTAATATGTGTTTGAATGGGGGATTATGTGTGAATGGATGAATGTGTGTAGGAATGGGTGAACTTGTGTATGAACTGGTGATTGTGTGAATGTGTACGAATGGGTGAATGTTTGTATGAACCGTTGTGAGCGTCTGCTAAACGCCCTAAATGTTAATGTAACTCGTAAACTGGTCCCATGTGGTGATTGTCTTCAGGTACAGCTGCGGCCCCACGGTCTACGACCACGCCCACCTCGGCCATGCGTGGTAACCAACGACGACCAAATCAGTCCATTAGATCCATTTAACTTCCAGTGAATGCTTCAGAGGTGAACGGGTTCCTCTCGGTCTCTCTCTGCAGCTCGTACGTCCGCTTCGACATCCTCCAGAGGATTCTGTCCCGGGTGTTTGGGGTCAGCGTCGTCCACGCGTTGGTCATCACCGACATCGACGACAAGATCATCAAGAGGAGCCAGGAGGTGACGCAGCGACGTCACCACAGACATCACTGCATTGATCAACAAAACACGATTACATTCAGGGCGTTGAGGATGTTCATAGAACCAAGTGCCAAGCACTAACCATCACTAGGTTAACCCATTCCCCGTAGACAACACAGATAGCTAGGGTAAGAAGCTACACCATGCTAAGGACTGTTTTTATGTCCAAGGACGTACAACATGTAATAAGTGTGTACATTAAGTGCTAGGACGTACAACACACAATAAGAGCGTACATTAACTGCTAGGACGTACAACACACAATAAGAGCGTACATTAAGTGCTATGACGTACAACACACAATAAGTGTGTACATTAAGTACCAGGATGTACAACACACAATAAGTGTGTACATTAAGTACCAGGACGTACAACACACAATAAGAGCGTACATTAAGTGCTAGGACGTACAACATACAATAAGTGTGTACATTAAGTAGCAGGACGTACAACACACAATAAATGCACACTTATTGTTAAATAATTATAGAGATAATTGTGTTCTGTATTTGTTTACGCGTCTGATAAAACCTTTGACTTAGTAGGAGAACATGTCTCCCACGATCCTGGCCAGGATATACGAAGAAGAATTCAAGAAGGACATGCTGTCATTGAAGGTGTGTGAAGACACTTTTGTACTATGTTTAGAAATATCATTCAGAATGTTAAACTATATCAACATGTATTAAAAATATACAGAGTTCATTGCACTGACTGCTGTGCTAACATTACATTCAAAGATTTTTTAACTCATTGTAAACTTTTGTGAAGAATCAGTTCTGTGCTTAAAAATTCTTTGTCTGAGTTATGGATCAGATAGTTTTACCCTTTATTTGAAATCAGATTTAAGTTTAGAGGACAAATTCTGATACCTAATAGGTTGCAGTACCCATTATAGAAAAGCAGGATTGCCGTTGAGAAAATGTGCTTTCTCTATAATTAAACTTGCATTAAAAATCAGTTCTGTGCTAAGCTATCATTTATCTGAATTAGGGATGAATAGTGCAGTTCCTTTCGTTCTTTATCTGTTTAAATCAGGATGTGTATGTTCTAAATGTTTTGCTCTAGGTCCTACCTCCCACGGTGTACTTGAGAGTGACTGAAAACGTGCCTCAGATCGTGGCGTTTATCGAGCGCATCGTGGCTAACGGTCACGCCTACCCCACGCAGAAAGGTAAACAAACGTTATTTAATATCCTACAAGAGTACGAGTTAGTGTGTTTTATCGAATAGCCTCCGCACCTCAGAGTGGAATATCCTCATTATACCAGGCCCGATTAAAGAATCATATCTTTCTTTGTTATTCATCTTTTGGAGTCATTCGCTCTTATACCTCATTTTGTATAATTGGATTCAATTAAAGGATGATAACATTTACATTAACATTCAGGGCGTTGAGCATACGCCTACATCCAGAGTGACTTACAATAAGTCAGTTCGTCTTCAGAAAGAAGAAACGACAACAATCTTTCTCTGTGTGTACAGTAAGGAAGTTCATAGAACCAAGTGCCAAGCACTAACTACCACTAGGTTAACCCATTCCCCGTAGACAACTGATATTCGGCTGTAAGACTACATTATAGCCGTGCAGTTATTGAAAGTTAAACCACACTCCTCCAGAAAGTTAGAATATAGTATTCAGTTTTAAGCATTATTCTTTAACTGAATGCATAAGCATCCCTCTGATAAAGTACATTTTGCAATTCTGTTTTGCTATTCTGTCGTAGTTTGTCTCGTTCCATCCCCAACGTTTTGTCGTTACTGTTTGTTATCTGCGTGGCGGTAGGTGACGTGTATTTCGACATCCGGAGTATCGGCCAGCGCTACGGGAAGTTCTCCGGTTCCGTCTCGCTACCCAGCGAATCCGGTCGGTTCTACGTTTCAAACAAAAAGCAGAGCTTCATTTTCCCAGAATCCTTCACTCCCACCTCACTCCAGCCTTGTTTGTTTCGTCCGATCTTTTGGGACAGCGGACTCCGATAAACGTGACTCGCGGGACTTCGCCCTCTGGAAGGCCGCCAAGCCGGGGGAGCCGTCCTGGGACTCCCCCTGGGGTGGGGGGAGACCGGGCTGGCACATCGAGTGCTCCACCATCGCCAGGTGAGGAGGGGGGAGGGGAGGAGGGAGAGAGGATAGAGGAGGAGGGGAAGGAGGGAGAGGGAGAGGGAGAGGGAGAGGGAGAGGGAGAGAGGATAGAGGAGGAGGAGGAGGAGGGGAAGGGGGGAGGAGGAGGGAGAGGTGGTGGGGGAGGGGGTTGGGGGGGAGGAGGAGGGAGAGGGTAGAGGGTTAGGGGGGAGGAGGGGGAGGGAGAGGTGGGGGGGAGGAAGACGGAGGAGGAGGGGGGAGGAAGACGGAGGAGGAGGGAGGGAGAGGGAGAGGTGGGGGGGAGGGGGAGAGAGAGAGAGGGAGGCCATGTACAACAAATATGGACGTACAAAATATAAGTGTGTACATTAAGTGTACGTCTAAGTGTATTAAGTGTCAGGACGCCTCTCTCTCCCCGGCTCAGTATCTGGCAGCCAGCTGTGTGTCTGACCCGCCCCTCTCTCTCCCCAGCTCAGTATTTGGCAGCCAGCTGGACATCCACTCTGGGGGGGTGGACCTGGCCTTCCCCCACCACGAGAATGAGGTGGCCCAGAGCGAGGCCTACCACCGCTGCCCCCAGTGGGGGAACTACTTCCTGCACTCAGGTGGAGGGCGCCCATATTAGGAAACACTTCTCACTCTCAGGGTGCATTCACACTAGGCCATCTGGCCGTGGCCTTTGGCCGTTCGCTACTGTGGCCTGGCCACAGTAGGCTCTTGTACACACGTCATCACGTCGTAACGCGTCATCACCAAGCATCCGCTGCATGGAGCATAATAAAGTCTGCCGCCAGTCAGAGTTTTAACAACAATGGACAACAACACAGAGAACACAGTTCGCACTTTGCTGAGTCTGTTGCTTATCGTCTGCCCAAATGGCTAACAGACACTTGACTTCTCTCTGGGACCAACGTGAACCAACAGTTGAACCGCTTGACGCCATCTTTACCGTTTGATGGGAAAGAAGGCTTATCGCCTTTATTATGTCCGTGGTCGTCGCATGGACTATACGTCATCCAGCTCAGGTTGCGTAGCCGTGCGCGTGTCAGCTCATTAGCATCTGTACCGTGGCGGCCCGTACTGTAGCAGCACACCTCTCCCAAGTGGCCAAATTGGCCCGGCCTGGCCACACTCACACTGGCAGATTTGAGCACGGTTAGGTGCGAAAACGGCCACGGCCAGATGGCCTAGTGTGAGTGCACACACACACACACACACACACACACACACACACACACACACACACACACACACACACACACTAGGGGTGTGATGAGATCTCGCGAGATTAAACTCAACGATATTACCCGTCGGGTTAAAAATTTGTCTCGTGAGATTTGTGAGCTATCTAAACTTTTATTTGTGGCCTCAAGGGGCAGTAATGCGCCTTTGCTGCGTCTAGCCTGCCAGAACCTAACGTAGGAGAAGGAAAAGAAGAAGAGGAGGAGAAGGAGGGGAAGCAGGGGAAGCAGCCATAGGCAGCCAGAATGACGTCGGAAAATACCCGTATTACCATCGAAGACCCCCCCGCCACTTTTAAATCATTTGTTTGGCAGCATTTTGGGTACCCGGCGGAAATGATGAAGTTGTCAGTGACATACTTGGTTAGACTCTGTTTGCACTATTTGCACTCTGTATTGACGGAGTAGAACTTTGATTTGGTTTTGCACATAATATTGATTGCATTTGAAAAAAAGAGAATTATTTAATTTTATTTATTTTACTTCCACTTTTATAAATTGTAGTTTTAGTTTCAATTACATGCATGTAAATAGTTATAATAAAACATTTTAAAATGCATGTGTAACTCGGTTAAATAAAAGTCTGTTGGTCCAGTCATATATTTTGTCATGGTAGTTTTCTTAAAATTTCCTCTCGTCTCGTTCTCGTGAACCGAATATCGTGTCTCGTCTCGTGAGCTGAGTGTATCGTCACACCCCTAACACACACACAAACTCACTAATGCAACACACACACACACACTAATGCAACACACACACACACACACACTCATGCAACACACACACACTAATGCAACACACACACACTAATGCAACACGCACACACTAATGCAACACGCACACACTAATGCAACACACACACACACAGACATTAATGCAACGCACACACACTTATGCAACACACACACAGACACACACTAATGCAACACAAACACACACACATTCATGCAACACACACACACACACACACACACACTCATGCAACACACACACACACGTAACCCAAATAATCTGCTTTGTTCTTCAGGTCACTTGCATCTCAAAGGGAGTGCCGAGAAAATGTCCAAATCCTTGAAGAACTTCATCACGATAAAGGTCAAATGTTTCTCATAACGCGACAACACAACGCATAACGTAGAACGCGCACCTCGCTGCGTTGCGATCGCACAACGTGTTTTCAAACTGCGATTTTTTTACGGGAATTGCGAAAACGTGATTTGACTAATTATGCGTCGGGTTTGTGATTTTTCCCTCCAGGAGTTCCTGCGGTCGTACTCGGCCCATGAGTTCAGGATGTTCTGCCTGCTGACGAAATACAGATCAGGTACAAAGTCTCACACAGGAGGTTACTATACGGTTAATAAGCTTGTTAATGGGTCGCAATTAAAACAACACAGACCCGTCTGTCTGTCCTGACCTGTCTGTCTGTCTCCTCAGCAGAACACAGACTCGTCTGTCTGTCCTCTGACCCGTCTGTCTGTCTCTGTCCTCTGACCCGTCTGTCTGTCCTTGTTCTCTAACCCGTCTCAGGTCTGTCTGTCCCCTGACTCGTCTGTCTGTCCTCTGACCCGTCTGTCTGTCTCTGTCCTCTAACCCGTCTGTCTGTCCTCTGACCTGTCTGTCTGCCCTCTGACCCGTCTGTCTGTCCTCTGACCCGTCTGTCTGTCCTGCCCTGTCTGTCTGTCCTCAGCAGAACACAGACCCGTCTGTCTGTCCTCTGACCCGTCTGTCTGTCCTGACCTGTCTGTCTGTCCTCAGACCCGTCTGTTTGTCCTGACCCGTCTGTCTGTCCTCTGGCCTGTCTGTCTGTCCTCAGACCCGTCCGTCTGTCCTCAGACCTGTCTGTCTGTCCTCAGACCCGTCCGTCTGTCCTCTGACCCGTCCGTCTGTCCTCTGACCCGTCTGTCTGTCCTCTGACCCGTCTGTCTGTCCTCTGACCTGTCTGTCTGTCCTCTGACCCGTCTGTCTGTCCTCTGACCTGTCTGTCCTGACCTGTCTGTCTGTCCTGACCTGCAGCGATCGACTTCAGCGAGGGCAGCATGCTTGCGGCCCGCAGCCAGCTGGGGGCGCTGGTGACCTTTGACCAAGGGGCCCAGGCCTACCTGAGGGGCCAGCTGCCCTGCCCCCCCCTGGACCCGGACCGGCTCTGGGACAAGTAGGCCCTCCGTGACCTCTGACCTGGTGCCTCAATATTCTGGCGTGGTTTCGAGTCCGTAGGGATTTGAACTTTCACCTTGATGGATGCTCCATGACCTCCACTTTGAATTGCGGATCACATTGAAGGATCTCTGATCACATTGAAGGATCTCTGATAACATTGAAGGATCTCTGATCACATTGAATGATCTCTGATCACATTGAAGGATCTTTGATCACATTGAAGGATCTCTGATCACATTGAATGATCTCTGATCACATTGAAGGATCTCTGATCACATTGAAGGATCTCTGATCACGTTGAAGGATCTCTGATCACAATGAATGATCTCTGATCACATTGAAGGATCTCTGGTCATGTTGAATGATCTCTGATCACGTTGAAGGATCTCTGATCACATTGAATGATCTCTGATCTGCGGTCGCTTAACTGATGAACACTGATCAAAACGGATCAAATCTCAACTCATCCTAACTTTTAATAGTGTTCAAATGTTGTGCCTAAATGTATTCGTCCAATCAGACTGTAGACTCCAAAGTCTTTGGTTAGTTCATATCTAGAGTGATGACGGACAAGATACAGTTACAGTCAATGAAAAACATGTTTCACTTACTGTTGCTTCATTACCCGTTTAATTATCAGGTCATTAAGGCCTAAACGGTCAGAATGGATTTAATTTGATGGCTTCAGCTCATTAGTAACGGACCTAGAATGTGGTAGGATTGGAAATTGAGTCTTTTAAGTCTTTTAAGTCTTTTAATCGATTCGATAATTGTGTGTTTTTGTTTGAACAAAACCAAAATGTATGTGTTTGTTGCGTGCTGCCCTCAACAAGATCTCTTAACAAGATCTCTCTAGGAAAAGAGGTTTTAAATCCAAATTAGACTTTTATTAAGTCTCATTGACCTAAACATTGACTTCAGTCTCATAAACTTTAACATTTACTTCAGTCACTGTAACGGCAACAATGAATTTGAAACAACTTGGAAACAATGAATTTATTTAAGATTTGCTTCAGACACATGGTGGGATGGTTATTAAATCAACGAAAGGAAATGGAACAAAACAGGAAGGAACCCTAACTAAACCTGACTCTGGGGGAACATGCTATCCCCCCCCGACCAGAGATAAACTGAGTCCTCTAACTACGCTGCTCTAACCTGAACTAACAACCTGAAAACATCCATCGCCAACCACCAGCGCATAAATGAT
The DNA here is from genome assembly GCF_902167405.1 of Gadus morhua. Classification (NCBI taxonomy): domain Eukaryota; kingdom Metazoa; phylum Chordata; class Actinopteri; order Gadiformes; family Gadidae; genus Gadus; species Gadus morhua. The sequence goes on from NC_044054.1 coordinate 2,149,665, forward strand.
AGGAAAGCAAGAATGTTCCCACATGGGTAATTGGCGCTTAACAGCAACTTGCAGTAGATACATCAAACTCTACCTATATAACCAAAATAGTGATCTAAATAATGATTTGAGTCTCATTAACTTAAATGACTTAACTCTCATTGACTTAAACATTGACTTAAACATTGACTTCAGTATCATTGACTTAAAAATGGACTTAAGTCTCATTGACCTGATTGACCTTAAATGGACTTGCGTCTGATTGACCTTAAATGGACTTGCGTCTGATGGACCTTAAATGGACTTGCGTCTGATGGACCTTAAATGGGCTTGCGTCTGACGGACCTTAAATGGACTTGCGTCTGACGGACCTTAAATGGACTTGCGTCTGATTGACCTTAAATGGACTTGCGTCTGATTGACCTTAAATGAACTTACGTCTGATTGACCTTAAATGAACTTACGTCTGATTGACCTTAAATGGACTTGCGTCTGATTGACCTTAAATGGACTTGCGTCTGATTGACCTTAAATGGACTTGCGTCTGATTGACCTTAAATGGACTTGCGTCTGATTGACCTTTAAATGGACTTGCGTCTGATTGACCTTAAATGGACTTGCGTCTGATTGACCTTAAAATGGACTTGCGTCTGATTGACCTTAAATGGACTTGCGTCTGATTGACCTTAAATGGACTTAAGTCTGATTGACCTTAAATGGACTTGCGTCTGATTGACCTTAAATGGACTTGCGTCTGATTGACCTTAAATGGACTTAAGTCTGATTGACCTTAAATGGACTTGCGTCTGATTGACCTTAAATGGACTTGCGTCTGGTGGACTTGCGTCTAATTATCAAATCACTTTGTGCGCTCAGGCTGGCGGAGGTCAAAGGTCAGGTGCTGGACGCCCTGGCGGACGACTTCGACACGCCCCGAGCAGTGCACGCCGTCATGGACCTCGTTTCCCATGGCAACCGCCAGCTGCAGCCCGTCGCCGAGGTGGGTGGGGGGGGCTTTCCATTGGTGGAGGGGCCGCCTGGCTCGGCCAATCGGAGCAGGCCGCGAGCAATGATGAATCTAAAATAAGAAGTGATCTTAACAATCGTCACTGGGCTTCAAATACTCTTCATATATACGTATGTACACTCCTTTATTTAAAACAAATCTGTTCACCTAATGCAGCAGGATCCCTTTAGTTCAAATGTTTTTAAAGTATGAAAAGCTTTCCTCACGAGTTGGGTCAGGGTTAGGGTTAACCCTGGGTCAGAGTTAACCCTGGGTTAGGGTTAACTCTGACCCTGGGGTAGGGTTCCAGTCCCTAACACCCCGGTCCCGGTGTGGCCCCCCAGGCTGACGGTGCGGCCCGCAGCCCGGCGGTGGTGGGGGCGGTGCTGGCCTACGTCAGGGAGCTGTTCGGTCTGCTAGGCGTCGACCTGCTGGACAGACAGGTAACCACTCACCTGGAGAGACAGACTCACACCAGACTCTTGATTCCCGTCAGAAGTTTAGAGGTTAATTAATTAAGTTTAAAGTAGGGCTGCTCTATTATGGATAAAAATCATAACCACCATTGTTTTTGTCAATGTTGAAATCAGGATTAGTTTTGATTTTGAAAACATGACGTATTTATTCAGCGTGTCTCTCCCAACAAACTCTTTGTAACTGAGAACTTTGAAATGTGGCCTTAAAGGTCCCATGACATGCTATTTTATTTATTCTTTAATATAGGTATTAGTGGGCAACTAACACAGTATTCAAAGACGTTCCCGAAATTCAGCCGTGGTGCAGAGTTACAGCCACTCCAAGCCAGTCGCACATTGAGCTTCCCCCAAATGCTCTGTTTTGGTGTCTCTAGCTATAATGCAAATGAGGAGGAGCAAGGCGGGTCAAGGAGAAGGGTGGGGGTGTGGCCCTGAGCAGCTTGCATCCACGGTACCATGCGCTCTGTTTACAGTGGATGTATCGCAATGGCGAGGCGCACACAGCCTTTAGCCTTGTTCTGTAAATATTCTAGAACACACGGGAGTCCTGGAGCTCTATATCTAAATATTATCATATAGCCTACACAGATATCTATATCATATAATATATATTATCACGGCCAAAAGCTGTGTGAGCCAATATTATGAATCTCAAACGACCGCGTTGGGTTCTCCGACGTTCCTGGTTCTTCAACGTCCACATCAATGTGAAGTAGACACTGTAACGCAAGTGTTTCTTGTCGGTTCTTTGACGTGTCTTGTATTTCCACAACGATACTGTTGTGGGGGTTATCTGAGCCATGGTTGAGAAGGAATTGGGGGAAAGGAAATTTGGTTTGACTCGCTGAAGTACATGAACTTCGACATGCCGCCGGTTGCCGCGAGGCACCATCGCCCGGCAGCGGGCAGCCGGCAGCAGGCAGCCGGCAGCAGGCAGCGCGCGGTTCAGTCGACTTCAGGTTGATGTGAAAGTGGAAGAACCAGAGACGGCGCAGAACCCGACAAAGTCGTTTGTGATTCATAATATCGTCTGGAGGCGCACACAGCTTTTGGCCGTGATAATATGTATTATATGATATAGATATCTATGTATTATATGATATTATTTAGATAGGCCTATAGAGCTCCAGGACTGTAACGCAAGTGTTGTACACTTCCTTGTTATTTGGATAACCGTTCTGCTTTTGGTGTTATGGCACATAACACGTCGGACTCTCGTCTCTGGTATTTCTACAACGAGACTCGTATTGGGGGTTATCTCAGCCAAGGTTGAGAATGAATTGGGGGGAAGGAACTTTGGCTTTGACTCCCTCAAGAACATGAACCACGACATGGAGGAGAAAGGGATTGTTGGTGGCGAATGTCTCCCGCTTGAGCCCCGCTGAGGGACCACCGCCGGAGGCGGAGGTGCCTTAGATTAAATAATCCTGGATATAAATAACAATAATCGGGTTAAATAACTTCACATGGTGTGTCTGATGTGTTTCCAGCATTCGTAGTGTTGATCAGCAGATATATAGTCCGCCAAGACGTTGAGGTTGCTTAGCAACCAGAGACTCTGTCCATGCAAGTGAACGGAGCGTTCACTCTTCGTCATAACTATCAAACCAAACATCCTTCACATTCACCGAGCGAACATTATGAAAGTAAAATGCACATTTCTCGCTAAACATGTTTCCATGAACGCATTTAATGGCGTAACTATGTTACTATTTCCACACAGAATAAAGAAAGATGTCGGCTGTATGCTTCTGTCCAAGCTCACTACTCTCTGCCAGTGACGTCGGGTCAAGCTCAACGCTGATTGGGCAACGCGGCTAATCGTCATGCGTAGGAGCGTAAAAAGTTACATTTTTTGAACTCCGCGCGTAGGTGCGTTAGGTGCGTATATATACGCAGCTCATACGCGGCTAACGCGGCTAAAATGTTGCTTTAGCGCATGTAATGCATCTACGCAGCTCATACGCGCATAAACCAATGGTTCCCTAAGGAAAAAATGCTGATTTTATACACGTCGTATGCGGGTAACGCGGTTGGTGTGGCCGTACCTTTACAGTGTGTGTATTCACACACACACATGTGGCGCTCGCACGGTCGAGTCTCATTGGCGGGCCAACGTCTCTGGGCGGGCCAGGCAGAGTAAGGGGAGGAGCTGAGATTCTTGGTGACGTCATAAATACAGACATTCCAAATCAGCGCACTTGAGCCTCAGTTTTTTCAAAGGCGAGCAGAACAGCTAGTGCTCGTTTTACACCAAACGCAAGTTTTAGCCACTGAGGGACCATAGGCAGGCTAGAGGAACTCATATTTTTGTTAAAAAACCTCATAAAGTGAGATTTTCATGTCATGGGACCTTTAAAGAAAATACACAAAATGGGCACAAAGAAAATCTTTGGATCCAGCTGTTCTGCACTTTCTATTAATCGTAAAAAAAAAGAAAATCAAAATTAGATTAATCGCCCAGCCCTAGTTTATAACGGATCATTCTGTTGCTTCATTACCTGTTTAATTGATATAAATGAAGGCTTAGACTCCAATTAATGAAGCCTCACCTGTTAATTAAGCCTTTCATTTATTAAGCCTCATCTGTTTATTAAGCCTCACCTGTTAATTAAACCTCACCTGCTAATTAAACCTTTAGTTTATTAAGCCTCACCTGCTAATTAAGCCTTTAGTTTATTAAGCCTCACCTGTTAATTAAGCCTCACCTGCTAATTAAGCCTTTAGTTAATTAAGCCTCACCTGTTAATTAAGCCTTTAGTTTATTAAGCCTCATCTGTTAATTAAGCCTTTAGTTAATTAAGCCTCACCTGTTAATTAAGCCTTTAGTTTATTAAGCCTCATCTGTTAATTAAGCCTTTAGTTAATTAAGCCTCACCTGTTAATTAAACCTCACCTGCTAATTAAGCCTTTAGTTAATTAAGCCTCACCTGTTAATTAAGCCTTTAGTTTATTAAGCCTCATCTGTTAATCAAGCCTTTAGTTAATTAAGCCTCACCTGTTAATTAAACCTCACCTGCTAATTAAGCCTTTAGTTTATTAAGCCTCACCTGTTAATTAAGCCTCACCTGTTAATTAAGCCTTTAGTTAATTAAGCCTCACCTGTTAATTAAGCCTTTGGTTAATTAAGCCTCACCTGTTAATTAAGCCCGACCCATCTTGTCGTCGCCCATCAGGAGGAGGGGCTCTCCGGCTCCTCCCCCGTCGTTGTGGATACTGTGGTGGAGCAGCTGTGTCAGTTCCGGAGCCGCGTGCGGAGCTTCGCCCTGGCCCCGTGGGAGGCCCCGCCCCCCCAGGGCCCTGGCTCCGCCTCCGCTAGACCCCGGACCCGCCCGGACCGGCTCCCCCTCCTGGAGGCCTGCGACGCCCTCAGGAAGGACCTGGCGCCCGCGGGCGTGCTGATCAAGGTGAGGGGAGGAACCGGTTCTCTCATCTCTGAATGGACCGGTTCTACAAGGGAACCGGTTCTGTCCTCTCTGAATGAACCGGTTCCCTTGTGAACCGGTTCTCTCATCTCTGAATGAACCGGTTCACAAGGGAACCGGTTCTGTCAGCTCTGAATTAACCGGTTCACAAGGGAACCGGTTCTCTCATCTCCAAGTGAACCGGTTCTACAAATGAACTGGTGCGTCATACGTGTAGGAGGACACGCCCACTTGTGATGTCAGAAGAGGGAGATTTTCAAAACGGCGTGTAACGGCTAACCTCACTCGCGCCTGGTGGTGTAATATGTCACCTTTGAAAGCCCGGTTCCGGGTGGGACCTGGTCCTCAGCTGAACCTGGTTCTTGTTCCCTTTGCCTTGGCGCCCATCCCTCCTCTCTCTGTACCTCATCATGTAGATGATGAGACACAGATCTTCTGTTGTCGACCTCTGATGTTGATGTTCTCCTCTCAGGACCGAGGGGCGACCTCCACCTGGGAGCTGACCAGGAGGGCTGCCCCGGAGAAGGACCAGGACCAGGACTAGACCAGGACCAGGACTAGACCAGGACCAGGACTAGATCAGGACCAGGACCTAGACCAGGACCTAGACCAGGACCAGGACTAGAACCAGGACCAGGACTAGAACCAGGACCAGGACTAGACCAGGACTAGACCAGGACTAGACCAGGACCAGGACTAGACCAGGACCCGGACTAGACCAGGACTAGACCAGGACTAGGACTAGAACCAGGACCAGGACTAGACCAGGACCAGGACCTAGACCAGGACCAGGACTAGAACTAGAACCAGGACCAGGCCTAGACCAGGACTAGATCAGGACCAGGACTAGGACCAGGACTAGAACCAGGACCCCCCCCCCCCCAGCGTCTGTTTTATCGGGGTACGTTTGCTGACCATCGATTGGACGAGGTTCATTGAAGTCAAAGTCTTATAAACTCGTTAATATCTGACAGACATTTCTGCTCTTGAGTCGACTTGAGGCACTTTAAAATGTGGAAGGATCGATGAAAATGATCAAAAGAATTGATTAGAGGGGACTGAAAGCAACGTAACTCAGGAGTTTTTTAGGTAAAATGGTAAAATGTTAGGGTCAAATCCATGTTGGGGTCTTCATGGAAGTCAGACCACTGTATCTGTTGATTGTCAGTCACTAAACTTCCAACCCTGCTGAGAAATGAAACCTTGTTACACAGAACTCTTTATTTAATGTGCAATCGTGTTTATTGATTTCATCATCTTCACACATCGGACGCCGTTTCATTTGTTACCTCAATCATTTGTTTTAAAATGACAAATCCAATTAACGGCAGAACTCCAGTTGGCAATCTGAAAATGTTGTCAACAAATCAAATAAAACGTACAAACAGCTTGGCAGGTCCGGTGGTCTGATGATTGACAGCTGGGATATGGGATGAGTTCCAACAGTGACCGGCGGCCCTCGGCCTAGCTATCGCTTGGGGCGGAGGCCACCGCGGCCATTTTGTGAGGAAGCTAGGAGGTGGCCATTTTGTGAGGAGACGGCCATCTTGTCAGCGAGCGATGCGGCGGCCATACAAGATGGCCACTTCCTCAAAAAAATGGCCGCTATCTCCTAGCCCTTAATCACAAGAGTGACGAAGCAGTCGTCTCCATTAGCAACCCACATATTGGCGACCCACGGCGGCAGCCGTATTGTGACCACGGCGGCCATCTTGTGGCGGCGGTCAGGCCTGGTTGCGGAGCACGGGCGTGAGGTTGATGAGGGAGTTGCTGGCCTGGGCGGGCTCGGCGATGGAGACGCGCCCCCTCTGCTGGATGAAGCGCGCCACTGCACTCAGCTCCTCCGGGCTGATGGAGATGAACTTCCCCTGGTCGTCAATCACACCTGGGGGGTGGGGACATTTAAAAACATGGTATGGGTCCCTGATAGGACCTCCAGGTGAGTCTAAGGGCCCTGATTGGACCACCAGGTGAGTCTAATGGCCCTGATTGGACCACCAGGTGAGTTTAAAGTGTAATTCCGGCAAGAAAATAAAAGTACTTCGTTTTATGTGCAGGGACCCTAGTCATGCTACTGCAGAGGTTTGGTGCTATTTTTAGCAATATCAGCGGTTCAAAAAAGCAGATTTGGAAGAGAAACTCACTGCCCCAAGCCAACAACATGGACGCCAAACATTGCGCCGGGCAAACTCTAATACTAGATTTTCAATGAAAAAGGTATTTGGAGGGCTTATTTGATGGGTTTCCATGCCAAAACAAGGCCCTGGGTTGAATATTTGCTGGAATTAAACTTTAAGTTGAGTGTGATTAGCCGTTGCAAGCCATGTCCACCTAGATGTAAGCTGGATAAATCAGTCGACCCAGTTTACTGTAGCAAACGTTGCTAATCCATCCAGCGTACTTCTAGTTTGGCACACCCACTTGTGATGTCATTAAAACACAGGAAGAGGCGGAGCTTCAAATAAGTGATCTGAGTTTAAGGGCCCCGATTCTACCAGAGTTCAGGCAGAGGTTCACTCACTCACCTGGTGCCACGACATCAGCCCTTTAAATAAATTAAAATCAAAAGAGACAGACAGACACTTGTGATGTCACTAAAACACAGGAAGTAGGCAGAGCTTTAACACACCTGTGAGGGAGCCTTCAGCGAGGAGGTCTTGCAGTCTGGCAATGGCGTCCTGGGTTCGCATCCCGAAGAGTGACGCCAGGTCTTCAAGGAGAACCACCATGGAGTCCTGCCGGGAAAAAAGCGAGCTGAGGCCAAACCACGTTCGACCAAACCACGTTCAGTGGTTAGAAACTAAATCCAAAAAACGGTTTCTAAATCATCTCAAACGGAGCGATGTCATCCCCACAGAAGTGTTATCGTAGGGAAAAAAGGTTAAAACATGTCAAGAGTTTGACCATTTATGGTGCAATCGTTCAGTTAAAGGCTGTAGAGAAAACACAATGAGAAAGACTATATCTCGTATGTGACGTCACACTCCCTGCGACTGGCGTGGACAAGACCGACAATCTCCCCATCGGCATAACTGGAACCCTCCACGTGCCCCGACTTATAATGGTTTCACCTCTTTAGATGCTGTTATCCTCCCCTTGGGAAAGAGCGGTGAAGTGGAGCAGAGCGATCGCCATGTCTGTACCAGCGTGGTGGTGACGTATGCAGGGGTGGTTCTTGGGGGGGGGGGAGGCGGGGCCAGTGCCCCCGTAAAACTGAACTCGTACCCCCCAGTGGCCCCTCCTTCAAACGTTTCTTTTTTTATTTTTACCTCCGTCCGGCCGGGGGGTCGATTGCTTGCGATGGTGTGGCACTGACGCACAAGGTGGAACCTGAGATTTATAATATATCATACTGACTTTATTGCTGTTGGTGATGTATGATACTGAGTGGCAGGGACGTGCACAGGAATTTTGAGGGGCAGTTGCTCTGACCTGAAAAAAGGGCAACCCCCCCCCCCAAAAAAATAAAAAACAACTCACAGGCTATATGAAGGACTGAGAATAACAAATAACAGGGTCTTTATAATATATTAATACAAATAAGTAAAACACTGAAATAACTACTACTAACGATAATGCAGAAAAACATGACTTGAAGAAGAAGAACATAACATGAACACAAACATAATTAAACAACATCCTATCAAGTCACTGATAAGTTTCTCCAAATTGACATTTTAAAAATGCAAAGCTTCAAAAGAGAAGCCTTCAGAACCTCTTCTTTGTCGATTGGTATGTCCTTCTCTATGGACAGCAGGAGGAGGTCAGACAGCCGCTCTTGACCACACTGATTTCGGAGCACATCACTACCCTGTAGTGATGTGCTCCTCTTTGCTGCCTCCTTTAGTTGTCTCTCTCTCTCCTGAATCCTCCTCTTTTCCCTGGGCATTTCGGCTTCACTTAACAATAACAAACAATACCCAAAATAGTGATAAGATTTAGGCATGAACCATTTTGAATGAAAGAATTCATGTGATACATTGCTAACCCTATCATTTATTCTTCTTGTTAAAACAAAATGTTAGAAACTAACTATCAGCAGACATGTAGCTTAGTTTGCCTACCAAAAAATGTGTAGACTATGTGATAACGGGCTGCTTGTCTGCAAGCTAGCTAGCTGTCTGATTATTTAGGCTAAACGTTACGTGGCAAACTGAGCCTGGATTTATGAAGATTGTAATTCATTTCGTAAAACGTGATGATTATTTGTTTGTTATACATCTCAAATTCACCTTTGCCGAGAACATTAAGGCAGTCGTCTCACAGGTGCCGGTTTTCCGGTCGCGTGCAGCGCTGCAGCTACGTAAAGCATTTCAGCTTTCACACGCCGCGCGGCAACTCGCCACCTCCATTCATTTCAATGGGGGAAGGGCGGCAGAGGGGAGGCGGCAAAAGCCCCCTACTGACTTTCACTCTCAGTGCCCGAACGGAATTGAATGAGGCTACGCTTACTTTATGAAATGTTTCGAGTGGCGATTTTTATTATCTAGGCCTACATGAAATTCTGCATCCATTAAATGATTAAAAAATAAATAAATATATATATTAATTTTTTTCCTCGGAAGGGCAACCTGAGTCGAGGAGGGCATATGGGCAGTTGCCCAAGCAACCTGAGCAACCCCCCTGTGCACGTCCCTGCTGAGTGGTTTGATGTCTGTGAAGGAAACCCAAAAGGTTGTAATATTGACGATTGCTTTAACCAATGAAACATTTCAAATGTATAATATTGACAATTTGCTGTAACTGAAGGAAACATTTAATACTACGCTACTGAAATAAATGCTGTGACGGGACAAAGCCAATTATTGTATATTGTGTTTTTGAATGCCGTTACAGTATTAAACTAAATATTTTGCGTCCCGGGTTCAATTTGACCCTCCAACAAAACAACTGGCCCGGGTCTTGAACCGCCCTGCGGTTCAAGACCAATTTTCATGGGGGGAGGAAATTCATGAAAATGCATCATTCGCGTCGAGAGCAGCGAAGAGCTGTAATTCCCAAAGAGGCCTCACACAAAACCTAACAGTATCAAACCGCCTTCAAATAAAATGTAGTTTTCTTTGCATGAAAAATTATAATTTTAATGCACATAAAACATGTGTAATCCAAGGCATTTAATGACTGGGATCAGAAAATAATTCCGTTCTCTCCATTGCCTCCCATTCAAATTTTCCAAGCCGGAAGGGGCGCACTTACTGGTCCGAATGCCATTTTTCAGGCTTCGAATACTCGTTGGTTTTTCCGAGCGAATATTCAAATACTCGTTCCAGAAAAAAACACCATCAAAAACCATTAATAATCTCTATATATTCCCTGGAACCAATTTTGACAGTATCTGCATATTTTGTTGAAGATTTAATAGCTTTTGAACGTTAATTAGTAGGCCTAAGTAGGTTGAAGTTCCTTAGTTTTTCCCCGTGAAAGCGAACAGCTGTTGTTCTGTTCCAAATCAGCTGTCCTCTGCCATCTCAGCCCTTAGGGGAGCTTTTCAATTCATCCTGGAACGTGCATCTTTTCAGGGAATTTGTACAATAAATCCATAACAAATACCGAATATTGATTGTCTTATGTGTCCATATTATATCCATTATATTGACCAGGTATTCCCAAGACGCTCACGCTCTGCAGCAAGCCAGTCACAGTTGATTGGCGCGGCGCTGTACAGCGAACGTAAACAAACAACTAAGCTAAGGTTAGCATTTCGCTCAGCATTACTTTTCCTCCCGAGATCCCGCTAATGTTGTGTTATAAAGTAAAGGGAAACAAGATATCTATTCTTCCTCCACCTCTCTCGCTTCTCTGCTTGGTGTCGCTGACGCTTATAGTTTGCCCCCTCGCTCTGGTAACGTCACGTACGTGAAAAAAAAAAACAAAGCTCCGAATACTGATTTAAGCTTCGAATACTAATTTTCTGAACGAGTATTCGAATATTTGAATTATTCGGGCCAGCCCTAACGACCTCTGTTGAATAGTTTCCTGTGGAGAAATGTGTTTGAAGGGAAGTCAATTTTTGTGGGTGTGTGATGGCTTATTTAAGTAAGGGATAATGTGGGCGAACAGGACGCCGACGCCAAGTGGAGGGCCTTGCTTCGCCATGAAGGGGCTTAATGCTACGGCCACACCAAACGCGTCACTCACGTTTGGGGCGTCGAATATCGGCATTTTTGCATAGGGAACCATTGGTATAGGCGCGTAGACGCGTTACACGCGTTGAAGCGTCGCGTTAGGGGAGTTAGGGCCCTTACATAGTCGACGCGAGCAAGGCGCGTAAAAGACGCGAGTCACGCGAGCGACGCGCTTCCTTTCATAGTCTACACACAGCATACGCGAACGACGCGGACAAAGCATTACATGCAATACACCACTCACGCCACGGGCGGCAGCAGAATCACCGGTGTTTTCGCGGCTTATATTGCGGGTGACATTCCGAGTGCCATTCCGATCAAAATGTCTACGGAAGAAGAGTGCATTTTATTGCTCCTTTTACACCGGCAACGACAACGCAGGAAGCGCAGAGATAGGTGGTGGTATGTGCGCCCTTTGAATACCACACGAGATCGGGATGGGGAATTTGTTTCTCTGGTGCTTCCAATGCGAAGCCTGGACGAGGAGAGGCATTTCCAATATTTTCGAGGTACCTGACAACCGGCATCGGCCTGCAAGCTCTTTCGGCCAGCTACAAGATGGGCACCAGCACTGTGTCGGGCATCGTGGAGGAGATGTGTTCTGCCATCTGGGACGCCCTTCAGGGGGAGTTCATGGCCTTTCCTTCCCGCGGTCAGTGGCAGGACATAGCGGAGGAATTTTGGAGGCAGTGGCAGTTTCCCCTGTGTGTCGGGGCGATTGACGGGAAGCATGTCAGACTCAGAGCTCCAGCACGATCGGGAAGTGACTTCGATAATTACAAAGGTTTTTTTTCAATAGCCCTTATGGCTGCTGCTGATGCCAACTATAGATTTATTTATGTAGATGTTGGCGCATACGGGCGTGAGAGCAATGGAGGTGTCTTGGGTCGCAGTGCCTTCGGATCCAGACTGGCAGAGGGCAACCTCAATCTACACGCCCCTGCTGTCCTACCAGGCACCACAACGCCCAGTCCTTATTTTTTTCTGGGGGATGAGGCCTTTCCCCTACAGGTGAACCTGATGCGTCCCTATCCAGGTGAGAATAAAAATATTGAATAGCTATTTATTGTTTTAATTACATTAATTAATTATACATGATTTAATTAATTATACATGAATTAGTCTAACGAAAAAAAAGGCATAGCCTACCCAGGCAGGCACACTGTGCGCAATGGCACACTTGACCATTACTATTCAAAAGCCGTGTAAAGTTGGAGTCAGCCAAGTCATCTGTTCTGTCATCTGTTCTGTGTTCCTGCATGACACTTATTTGTCTTCTCATTAGGTACTAACCTGCAGGATAGGAAGCGCATCTTCAACTACCGACAGGCCAGGGCGAGACGCGTAGTGGAGAATGCCTTTGGCATATTGGCTGCGCGCTTCCGAATCTTTGGCCGTCCAATTGACTGCCAACCTGAAAAGGCGGTGATGATTGTGAAGGCGTGCGAGGCTCTCCACAACTTCCTGGCATCCATCGAACGAGCCAGATACATGCCCGCCTCCTTTGTGGATACGACCGCTGACACCGGAGACGTCCAGCCTGGAGAGTGGAGGCAGCATGTTGAGGGGGTCGACGGACCACGGTGTTCGGTCGGCAGAGCCAGACCATCTCAGAGAGCGGCCCTTGTCAGGGAGCAGCTGGCAGATTATTTTCTGTCAGATGCTGGCGTGTTTCCCCACCAGTACAATGTGCTACGATTGGGTATGCGCACTGACCAATAAACGTATTGTTCACTTGGAAGCATGACTTTTAATTTATTAGTTATCACATTACACAAGTTAACTAATTTGGTTTACGTCAAACTCATTAATTCATATCCATATAAAATGTTTACACAACGAGCTACTGCCTTGACAGATGAATGAATTATTTAAGTGTATTTAAGTGTACGCCTATAGCCAAAGCTATAGCGCATAATGTCCACAGAAATGATATGGTAGGAAACATTATTAGAGAAAAGGGGTTTATTTATCAAATACAGAAAATTGACCCACCATGCATGCACACATTTTTCATTCACTCACGCTTTCAAATTTCATTCACTCAAAGAGGCTATATACTGAACTTATGTTTCAAACAGAACATGAACACACAGAACATGAACACACAGAACGTGAACACAAAACATTACGTAATTAATTAAAATAGGCTAAAACAAATAAGGCCAGTAATAGAAAGAACATCGGGTGACAAGAAAATCATTAAATTGGCTCATAATCCCGCATCAGCTGTTTGATGTCGCGCATCAACAAAGCACTTTGCCCCTGTGGAAGGGTTCGCAAGAATTGGCACAGGTAATTGGTAAAGGAGAAGTGAATGTCATTCATATCTCGTTCCCTCATCCTCTCTCTCTCCCTCATTCTCTCTCTCTCCCTCATTCTCTCTCTCCCTCTCTTCCACCCTTTCTCTCTCCCTTTCTCTCGCCTTCTCCATCTCCTTCTCTCTATCCTGCCGAATTTCCTGCAACCTATCGAGGAGGGCAGTCTCGCATGGATCTGCATTCGGCCTGACGCTTTTCCTCTTTCTTTTACCCCCACGGGAGGCTGATGATGTCGGGGTATGAGATGATGGGGTAACTGACTGAGGAACGGTCGAAGCCACTGCAGTCAGGGTGGTGGGAGGGTGGGGTGGAAGAAGAAAAGAGGTAGAGGCAGAAGTCATCTGAGTGGTGGTAGGGTAAGATAGTGAGGAAGAGGTAGCAGAAGCCACTCGTGTCGCGGTGGGAGGGTGGGGTGGAAGGAGGGAAGAGGTAGAGGTAGAAGCCATCAGAGTGGTGGGAGGGTGAGATGTGGAAGAGGTAGTGGTTAGAGGGTCAGATAGAAGTGGAAATTGGGATAGGGATGAGGCGGGGTTGGGGGTTGATGGAGGTGCCTGATCTGCCTGCAAATTCGGCCTTTCCTCCTCCTCCTCATCGTCTTCCTCACCTGCCTACAGAAAGACACCTGTTTTCAAACATCCTGACCAAGTAAATAGCCTACCATTACAAAATACATTGAAAACAGTCTCTCTCTACACACACACGCAAACACACACACACACACACACACACACACACACACACACACACACACACACACACACACACACACACACACACACACACACACACACACACACACACACACACGTTGATTATGCCTACATACCAGAAAATTTTATTCGGTGGACCTGTGCCTGATGAACTCGCTCAACCAGCTAAGTTGGGTCAGGATTTTAGGATAGCCGAAAGTTATTTGGCCAGCAGCACTTCTGCACGCGATCTTCCACTTTTTATGCGCTCTGGCGTATTTGTCCCGGACAGCTTTCCAGTCTGTTTTAACTTTTGCAACCGATTTTTCCATTGCACTTGCAACCTCCCTCCACGCATTCTCCAAAGCATTCTTGTCGGAATGTAACACGGATGAAGTGTCATATAAATGCTCACATAATCTTATTTGCTCGCACAATTTTTCCTCCTCACCCGCCATTTCATTCGAATTTTCTTCCGTTAATATAACCTATAGTTGAAATTAACGTACAATATTTGCAGTATCGCCCCCACCGACAACGCATGGTATTGCATGGATCGGCGCGTCGCGTATCAAAAATTTGGAGGACGCGTTTTGCTACGCGTCGACGCATAATGGCGGCCGAAGAGTCGCGTCGCGTAGCCTTTTGGACGCGTATGCGTCGACTATGTAAGGGCCCTAAAGGCCGATCCATACCTGCGGATCCGGACGAAATTCGTCAGTCGCCCCAAACGTTGCCCCCGGATCTACCCTTCATACCTCCGTCTGGTTTCAGCGTTGTTATGGATGTTACGCAATAAATCCTCCAGAGGGCAGTGACTGTCGTTTCACAAATTAACGGCATCGACAATCGCAAACATGACATCTGTAAATCGGCAAAAGAAAGTGCAAAAAGGGTGCGGTGGCATGTGACACCCCTCACCAACCAGCAGATTATCTCCTCAAAATGTTGTTAAATGACCAGTTACAACTCATTGCCAAAGCAGGGGAAAAATTAAATAAAAAGGTCAGGTTTATAGTATAATCTATGTATAAAACGTTAAATACAATATATATACATATCAGATATTATACTACTCTATCTGTTTTCGCGAATGGTCTGACTTCTGACTCTATACTGCCGCCTCGATTTCCGGTGGTATTGCTCCGGTTCTCCCGGAGCACTCCGGATTCGTAAGCTCAGAGGCGACGGACCCATTGACGGACGAAACACCTCCGGGACCAGACGAAACGGTCCGTATCTGTATTTACCGTAGGGTGTGAATGGGCCTTTAGATGCGGCAGACGCACGTAATTACGCACTTAAACGCAGTAACGCGCCCAACGCAGTACGGACCAACGCCCGGAGTTCAAAAAATGTAACTTTCAACGCTCCAACGCGTGGTGCTTAGCCGCGATAGCCAATCAGCGTGGAGCTTGACCTGACGTCACTGGCAGAGAGTAGTGACGCTTGCACAGTAGCATATGGCGGACATCTTTCTTTATTCTGGGTGGAAATAGTAACATAGTTACGCCATTAAATGCGTTTATGTAAACATTTTTAGCGAGAAATGTGCATTTTACTTTCATAATGTTCGCTCTGTGAATGTGAAGGATGTTTGGTTTGATAGTTATGACTAGAGGGAATGCTCCATTCACTTGCACGAACAGCGTCTCTGGTTGCTAAGCAACCTCAACGTCTTGGCGGACTGGACTATATCTCTGCTGATCGGGGCCTGCCTGTAATTCCGACAACACATTGATCCGACGTCTCAATGCTCTGAAATATTTCCCATTAGATCGACATTTTTTATCTTTCTTTATTTTTTTATCTTTTATCTTTTATCTTTTTCTATGATATGCTGGTATGGAAATCTGAATGTAAAGGATAAAGCCTCACTTGCCAAAGTAGTGAAGGCCGGTGGGATAAATCATAGGTGCAGAGCAAAGCAGTCTAGCAGACCTCTACAATAGATTTGTCCACAAAAAGGCAGAATCAATTTTATCAGCAAATGGTCATCCTCTTCATCCTGAGTTTCAGTTGTTACCTTCTAAGTCACGTTTCAGATTCCCTGCAGTTAAAATCCAATAGATATAGACTCTCATTTGTTTCCAGTGCCATTTCTCTACTGAACTCAGATTTCGGAGCTCTGGGCCGACATGGTGTTTTTGGTGCAGTGTGAGGTATGATTACCTGCTGTATGAAAGGTACTCCATGGAGAGCAGAAAGTGTTTCCTATTTTTCATTTTTTATTTTATTTGACACATAGTAGTTATTATTATTATTATTATTATTCTGATTTACATGGGTATGTCATGCAGGGATGCTTATCAGCATGCCTGTATAATAATAATAATAATATCTTCATTTTATAATGCGCTTTTCAGGTACCCAAAGTCGCAGATTACAAAGTCATAGAGGGGGGGGGGGGGGGGGGGTATTACAGACAGGGGGACAGTACAAGCAGGACACATGTACATATACAGGCAAAGAAGTGGGGGGGGGGTATTACAGACAAGGGGGACAACGCAAGCATACACAGCACAGGCAGAGAAAGAAAAACAAAACAAAAAAAAAAAAAAAAAAAAAAAAAAAAAAGCTACTAAAGATAGAAATTGTATTTGTTTTTCACTCACCGTTTGACTTCTTTAAGGGAAAAGTATTAGTCCTTGTATAACGTGCGCTTCATAAATTCACCTCTTGTGACCGTTCAAGCCCACAGCAACAGTCTGGCTTGGTGAAGTGCACTGCTGGAACATCGTCTTTTATTTTTGGTTTCATAATCACACATGTTGAATTGCCTCCTTTTGAAAAGTCGGACCAACGGCCCTTCGGACCAATGGGTTCCGTTTTCGGAACATTGAACCGTCGGCATATAGCGGCATGTCGATCTAATGGGAAATATTCCGGACCATTGAGACGTCGGAATTACGGCATGGCACCTGCTGATCAACACTACGAATGCTGGAAACACACCAGACACACCATGTGAAGTTATTTAACCCGATTATTGTTATTTATATCCGAGATTATTTAATCTAACCCGATCTAAACTCTATCATGCACCCAAACACGGCGGCATTTGGGTTTCCTACCTCGGACTCCTAAATCCAGCGCAGGCGCGTTGGCGCGTTGAACCATTTTTGTGACACACAATGATCAAGCTTCAAGTTAAGCACGTTACACGCGTTTGGTGTGGCCGTAGCCCGTGTCCACCAAAAGCGTCTTTTTATGCGGTTTCACCCAAAAAATCGGCTTCGTGTGGACGGGGCCAAGAAGGCGAACACACGTCACCAAGACGGGGAGACAGCGCCAGGCGACTTACGCCACTATCTGCCAATGGATCGTGGATGCCTGGGCTGATATAACAGTCTCAACTGTGGTCTAAGCTTTCACGAAGGCAGGAATAATCACTGAACTGCCAGGCAACAGCAGCGACACTGACTCGGATAATGACGAGAGGGATCCGGGCATGTTGGATGCCGTACTCGCCCAACTGTTCAATTCGGACACACAAGAATTCGAGGGATTCGTAGACGGGGAATGAACTGAAAAAGTGAGCTTATTGTTAAGAGATATTGATATTGATGAGATATTGTTAATATGCACATTAACGTTTGAACATCGTTACCATGGGAGTGACCGGAGTTGTCAGAACGCTTAATAAAGTTTTACTTTATCTGACTGTTTTGTTGACATTCCCTTTAGCACAGCTCGGTCTGGTCGATGCATAACGCAACCCCAGTCAAACGTTTGACTGCAGTATCTTCTATTCTATGCGCCTTATAATCCGGTGCGCCCTATACATGAAAACAGTTCTAAAATAGGCCATTCATTGAAGGTGCGCTTGATAATCCGGTGTGCCGTATAGTGCGGAAAATACGGCAGCCCTCGTCTATTTCTTTCGAAATGGTGAACTTTTGCATGGAGCCATCTTCTATGTCAGATCGAGTACCCTCCGCCAATGTAGGCCTACTTCAGTTTTATCAACAGCCTCTGTTATCTTAGCTTCAGACGCTGTGGATGTTAGTTTCTGCTGGTGAAGTCCCACCCACTGGCACTGCTCTAATAGGTCTGTAGCGTCAGTGGGTCCCACCCCCTAGAGGGGGGTGGGACTAGTGGTTGTAGTCGTACGAGAATCATCCCCTCTTACACTTCCTATTTTCTTGTACGCAAAAATCGTCATATTGCGTCATAAAAAACAGGAAGTGTTGGAGATCGATACGGATCTCTCCAGTCTCTCCAGAAAATAAGGAAATGATGCTAGACCATTCAAAAATATGCGGGGGGTTCTAAAAATACAAAGCTTATGTGAAATGGGTGAAGTTGCCCTTTAAGGCAGACTTTCCAGTTGGCTCAGTGATCCTAGTGTGTGTGTGTGTGTGTGTGTGTGTGTGTGTGTGTGTGTGTGTGTGTGTGTGTGTGTGTGTGTGTGTGTGTGTGTGTGTTGCGATATCTTCGTTTACCCCTAAAACACGTGACACGCGCTGAGAGGGGCGGCTCCTGGAACTTCCCCCTCTGAAGGGTCGGTCGCATCGAGCAGCCCTTCTTCCTCCACTTTAAAACCTTTCCCCTGATTTACTCGTTTTATAAACACTTTAACCTTAGTTTCTTCTTGTATTTATACTTTTACAACTTTTTTTATCGTATGGACGCATTTTAATCCTGGAGTAGATAAGGTAAGAAAAGGTAAGAGACAGCTTACTACCGTTTATATTGTTTTTAGGTAACTGGTATATAATAATGATCAACCAGTTTACTACCGTTTATATCTGTTTTATAGAGAATACATCTTAATGTTTGTTGCAACTTATAATGTAATAAAGACTCATAATGTAATAACGGCTCATAACGGCTCATAATGTAATCATTTCAATGTATTAAAAGTTCATAATGTTATAATCGGCTCATAATGTAATAAAATCACGGACGCATAACGTAATAAGGGCTTTGCGCATAATGTAATACTGTAATAACTTATTACATTGAGAACCTTATTGATACCGCTCATAATGTCATAACAGTTCATAATGTAATAATTAAGCAATAGATCACGCCAGGCTGTGGTATGTGCTCATTATACCACCGTTAGGGGCGTTGTCCGGCCCTGACGCGCAGCGGAGGGCCGGCGACCCCCTTCACAGTGGTATAATGAGCACACGCCACTGACTGAAGTGATCTATTGCTTTTATACAACGGTTACTATTAGGGCGAAACGAAAGTCATAGACACACTACGTTTAAAAAGAAACCAAGAAAGTCAAAATAGTCGTTTAATTAAAGAATACAAAAAAGTAGTCCCTCCTGGCTGCCGCTA
Organism: Gadus morhua; assembly: GCF_902167405.1. NCBI lineage: Eukaryota > Metazoa > Chordata > Actinopteri > Gadiformes > Gadidae > Gadus > Gadus morhua. The sequence goes on from NC_044054.1 coordinate 2,168,981, forward strand.
TGCATCGACGGTCGCTATGCAACACACTTTAGCGTCCCTCCGAGAGAAGGCTCCGATAGAGCGGTTCGCCGGCAATTTATCCTATGGAGCAGTTCGCTCGCCGTGTGCCTAAGCTTTCGTTAGTCTCTCTATCGCTTTGCTCACTCCCGGAGTAACAACATTTACACGCTCTCCATCATCCAACATATGTTTTACTTTGTAACTGTTTCTACTTCCAGGCGCAGAGTGATATGCAAACTTTCACAAAATGATCGGGCGTCATAGCAGTTATGTATACGCTCATTATACGACAGTTGGGAACCAATCAGATCGCTGGATTTAGGTCCCCCGTTGTATAATAGTACATATAGTGAGAAAAGTGTTGCATTATCATAATGCTTACTTCTGCCATCCCTGCAGGAGTGGAAGGAAATGCTTAAACCTGTGTCTGTCTCTCAGCAAGATCACACATTTCTGCAAACATGCTGGAGCATTAGCCAACTTAGATGCCATATACTGAACCTCGCTCCCAATAAGTGGCAGGCCTCATAAAAAGGAAGAGAAGCCTTATTCTTTAACGCATCATCCTCCATAGGTAAAATCCATGGTATAAAGGCAACAACTGTAAACACTGACCACTAATGCACTTTTGGGCAGGGGTTTGTTATTGAGTTTGACTATGATTTGTGCATATGTTGCGCTACAGTAACCAACTCAAAAGCTGTCAGGAGAAGAGGTTGGATTAGGGAAGAAGGAGGGGGACTGTAGTTCATGTATTTTAATGTTCTTTGCTACAATAACTTATAACTACTGCAATGAAAACACATTTAAAATTTTACTTTTCAAAAAAGTAAGTGAACACTCTTTCCTTCCATACAACCTTACGAAGACCTTCCAATAAAAACTTAGCAGGTTTTTTTTGATGGTCTTTAATGCCAATTTAATAAAGGCTTTTAAACATTATTTTCCTACTACTTGAAATACATGATACAAGCTGCATAACATGTTAATTCAAACTTATTTTATTTTGGAACTTTTGAACAATAACAAAAAAGTCATCAAAAACGTTGGAGATCTGAACATCAAATTAGTCTCATAATATATACCAGCTATATATAGTATGTGAGTCTAGAACAGACATAGGGATGTCATAGAAAACATGAAACAGATCAAAGGCTCTTTAAATGTAAACACAGCCTGTCAGAACACAAAAGTAAAAATATAAGTCCAAATAAATGTAACTAAACAATATGCCTATAAACATGATCATAAATTATAGTAAATTATAGTCATAAAATAAAGTCAAGGGGGCTCCATTTGTCACTGGTCAGTGACTGTGGCAGTGATCACTCAAATCACTTTATTTCTTCCAATGAATGTCTTTAATTTGGAACCATCCAAAGGATATATGTCGAATCACGATCCATGCTGTAATCCACCTGGCATTTTGGCTGAAGAGCTGCCTGATGTTGGATGCAAGGCCACTATTACGTCCAGCTGCTTTATATAACCTACAAATACTAATGCTGCAGTCTTCATCCGTCACAATATTTAAACATTCCACCAAAGAATCACGTATAATTGTTTTTGGTAGGAATGGCAGGGTTAGCTCTCTGAACAAGTTGGAAACTCTGTTGAAGGTGCCCAGCATTGTCATATCCATCAACAGGCAACACTGGATAATGGTTGACAGTACAATCAAAGGCAAATTAGGGCTAGCAATGAAGTCAGGGTCAGCATGGAAGATATGTTTTGGCACTGTAGGACATGCAGAAGGAACAGTATCAGGGTCAGTGTAACGGACAGTGTGGAGGTCACCATGTAGGACATCATTGGGATCACCATAAGGAACATCACATGAGTCACCATGTAGGACATCATTGGGATCACCATAAGGATCATCACATGAGTCACCATGTAGGACATCACTGGGATCACCATAAGGATCATCACATGAGTCACCATGTAGGACATCATTGGGATCACCATAAGGAACATCACATGAGTCACCATGTAGTACATCATTGGAATTTCCAGGAGGGTAATTGTTGGGGTCAGAGTGATGGTCAGAGTCAGGGTTTGAATGGTGGTCAGTGTCAGGGACAGCATCAGAGCCAGTATTATAAAGAAGCCCCCTCTGCTTCTCTGCTCTCTGAATTCTTTGAATGAATGGTCTTACTGGTCCATCAAGACTAACATAATGGTCCCCACAACCTTCAGCAAAATGGCCTAGAATCAGCAATGGCAGACTTTCATCGTAGTGACCATGTGGGGATAGTATTGCTGTTGCATCAACTCCAAGCGTTGACACAATCATAAGCTGTACATTGAATATGGTTGATGTTCTTTGTAGAGGCAAATGATCACCATATGTACCACTGTGCTGCATGCTTTGCACAGTCATGCCATTGCCCTTCCACGAAATTAGAAAGATGTATTCCATTCATGGCATGTGGGTGAAGCATTTGGTCTGACACAATTTCTTGCCTTAAAGATGTCGCAGACCGAAGAATTCCAAATGAGGCAAGTTGGTCAACCATGGCAGCAAACTGGCAGCTGCCATCGGAATTAGGGTCCCAACGAGTCCTGAAACCTAGTGATCCAAAGGATGCTAACCTCATTCCATGGGTGATGGGCTGTAACAACTGTCTGCGTTGACGTTTTCTGGCCTTGTGCTCAGAACGCTGCTTCCCCCGCTCCCTTGTGATACATCACATACTGCAAACCATTTGATATGTTGATGTCCTGGGTTGCCTAGCATTCGGAACTTGACTTTGTATTTTGACAGATCTGCATTTCTTTTGACAACTATACCTGGTATCATAGCGTATCGTTTTGAAAATCTGGGACCTGTGCTGACCCTCACCAACTCTTTGTCCTGTAAGTTGTAAACTGACGGTGGTGGATTTCCCCTTGATTTAGTCATACGTTTCATGCAACGCATGAAATATTCCTCCAGAGACGAACAAGGGCAGCGCGTTGGACCCTTGTCCTTTCTTTAACAGGAATTCAAAATTCTCCTCTCAGTGTTTTAACAATGACATCATATGTCTCATCATCCATTTCTCGACTTCCATGGCCCTGAATGTCAGTAACCAAAAGGGCCAGTGTGAATAGGACCAAGATTGTCATGCCCAGTTTCATTGTTCCTATTCTGTGAATAAAACAAAATTCACTGAATAAGTAGACATTGAGGTGGGGTATGCAGAAATTCTTTATATTCAGCATCACTAGATTAATGTACGTCGTCTCAACTGCCAGTCCACATCATACTTTTATGGTCCAAGTGGGACTTGAATCGGCGACCTTTAAGTCCCCTAGACAAGTCCCTACGGACTGAGCTTTGCCGCCCCAGCTATAATATACAACGCTATTCTAACAAACATCTTAAAACACAAGAAATAGCTGAGTGCTAGCTAAAACTCAAGAAATAGCTGCCAGCTAAAACACAAGAAATAGCTGCTTGCTGAAACTCAAAAAAATAGCTGCTAGCTTAAACATACACATTATCCTACAAACATCTTAATACACATCATTTAAACAGATAAGGTGTATGGCATGGTTTTTAAAAAAGATATTAATTGAACTTTAAAGGTCACGAATAGGGCTGCTTACCTCCAAAAGTCACAGTAGAAGTGAGCACGGTGTTCTCAGAATCCCAACTAGTGGCTCAACTGTTAGTTCACATCAATAAAATGTGAGAGTGCAATTACTATTAAATAATACTTGGTTTCACAAATTTAGTTTACTAATGCACTGAAGCACATGCCTTTTGCTTTTACTTGCAGCTTTGTTTGAGAGGTTAAATTATCATAATGCAACACCTTTCTCACTATATAATAATAATAATAATAATACATTTAATTTAGAGGCGCCTTTCAAGACACCCAAGGTCACCTTACAGAGCATATAGTCATCATACATTTTTTAAAAAGCAAGACATTGTGGAAAAAATAAATAAATAAATAAATAAATAAACATAAGCAATAAGAAATAAATAAAAAAAACAACAATCAAAACAGTGATCAGTTAGACGTTGTGTGCGAGTTTGAACAAGTGAGTTTTGAGTTGTGACTTGAAGGTTGAAATGGTGTCTGACTGTTTTATGTGTGGGGGAAGGGAGTTCCAGAGCCTGGGTGCTGAACAGCTGAATGACCGGGCACCCATTGAAGTGAGTCGTGATGTGGGGATACATAGTAGTCCAGCAGAGGTTGAGCGGAGGGAGCGGGAGGGAGTGTATTCTTGGAGGAGGTCGCAGAGATAACTGGGGGCTAGGTTGTGGAGAGCTTTGTAGGTGAGGAGTAGGGTTTTGTATTGGATGCGGTACTGTACTGGGAGCCAGTGAAGTTGAATGAGGACAGGGGTGATGTGGTCAGATGATTTGGTGCGGGTGATGATCCGGGCGGCTGAGTTCTGAATGATCTGCAGTCTGTTGATAAGTTTGGTGGGGAGTCCGGTGAGGAGGGCGTTGCAGTAGTCTATGCGTGATGTGACAAATGAGTGAACTAGGATTTCAGCGCTGGATTGGGTCAGTGATGGGCGGAGTCTGGCGATGTTGCGGAGGTGGAAGAATGCAGTCCGGGTGATGTTGTGAATATGGGGTGCGAATGAGAGGGTGTTGTCCAGGATGACGCCGAGGCTCTTGACTTTGGAGGAGAAGGGTACTGGGAATCCATCGATAATTATGAGTGGAGCTGGGGTGTGTTGTGATTTAGTGAGGGTGGATTTGGATCCGATGAGCAGGGCCTCGGTCTTGTTTCCATTGAGTTTCAGGAAGTTCCTGCTCAACCAGCTCCGGATCTCTTCCAGGCACGTGATGAGGGAGGTGGGGGGGATGGCAGCGGTGGGTTTGGTGGAGATGTAGACCTGTGTGTCGTCAGCGTAGCAATGAAAATGGACCCCATGGTGACGGAGGAGTGTGCCCAGCGGGAGGAGGTAAGTGGTGAAGAGGAGTGGATCCAAGACTGACCCCTGGGGGACACCCAGTGAGACACCTGAACACCCAGACTTGTGGTTGCTTAGTTTAACAAATTGTTGACGGCCGGTGAGGTAGGATGTAAACCAGGAGAGTGCAGCACCAGTGATCCCAATACCAGCTAGGCGGTCCAGGAGCAGAGGGTGGGAGATGGTCGAATGCTGCGCTGAGATCGAGGAGGATGTGAATGGTGAGTAATACTGAGTCGGCTGCAAGGAGGAGGTCGTTGGAGATTTTGACTAGGGCTGTTTCAGTGCTGTGTTTTGGACGGAAGCCAGATTGGAACGGTTCGTGGAGATTGTTAGTGTCGAGGTGGGACTGTAGTTGTGCGGCAACCACCCTTTCAAGTGTTTTGGAGATGAAAGGGAGATTGGAGATGGGCCGGTAATGGTTAAGGTCAGTTGGGTCAGCACCAGGTTTTTTTAGGATGGGAGTGATGGCAGCCAGCTTGAGAGTGGGGGGTACAGTACCAGTAGTGAGGGAGGAGTTAATTATGTTGGTGATCATGGGGGAGATGGACGGAAGACATGCTTTGACAAGGGAGGTGGGAAGAGGATCGAGCTGACAGGTGGTGGTTTTGGCTTTGCGGATGAGTTCTGAAACGGTCTGTTCTGTTACTAGGGTGAAGTCAGAGAGGGAGCTGATGAGAGGTTGGCCAGAGGTGATCATCCAGGGTGGGTCATCAGAGGGGGTGCGAGATGAGGCCAGTTGTTGGTGAATGGTGTTGATTTTAGAGCTGAAGAAGTCAAGAAACGCAGTGCATTGGGTGGTGGAAATGTCTGGAGGGAGAGATTTAGGAGGCTGAAGTAAGTGGCTGACTGTTGAGAAGAGGACTCTGCTGTTGCCTGTACCAGTGTTGATGAGGTTGGAGTAGTATGAGGTTTTGGCAGTGGTGAGGGCATTCTTGTAGTGATGGAGGTGGTCCGAATACATTTGGCGGTGTACAGTGAGTTGAGTCTTACTGTAGAGTCGCTCCAGTCGACGACCAGTGGCTTTGAGCTGGCGCAGATGAGGAGTGAACCAGGGAGCAGTGTGGGTGAATGAGACTGAGCGGGTTTTTAGGGGGGGCAGGGTGGTGAGGGAGGAGGAGAGGCAGTTATTGTAGTGAGTCACCAGGTCAGTCAGGGAGGAAGCTGGGGGAGGGTTGGGGTAGGAGCTGATCAGGGTGGAGAGGTCTGTGAGGTCTACATCCTTCCCATAGTATATGTGCTATTATTACATTATGAACTGTTATAATATTATGAGCGGTATCAATAAGGTTCTTAATGTAATAAGTTATTACAGTATTACATTATGTGCAAAGCCCTTATTACGTTATGCGTCCGTGATTTTATTACATTATGAGCCGATTATTACATTATGAACTTTTAATACATTGAAATTATTACATTATCAGCCGTTATGAGCCGTTATTACATTAAGAGTCCTTATTACATTATAAGTTGCAACAATGTTTAACTGCTTTACTGTCCTGTTCTAAATTGAACATTGAAGGCGATATTTTTGATATTTTTGACGGGTGGATGAATTTGCTTTGACGTAGCAGTCATTATACCTGACAGGTTAAAAACATACTTTGACGTGAAAAAAACGTTTATTGGGATAAAAAAACGTACTTGCAGCTTGACCACGTGCTCCCTCATCAAAGCCAGATATAAAGGATTGCTGCTTCCTGAATTGATGGTCCAACAAATGTGTACAGTGGTCTAAACACAGGGGGTGGGTCAACTTACCCACTGGTTCATCTTATCCCACTCTCCCCGAAATGGGCCTATATATATTATGTATACAGTATATATATATATATATTAGAGCTGTCAAGCGATTAAAATATTTAATTGTGATTAATCGCATTAATGTCATAGTTAACTCTAATTAATCGCGATTAATCGCAAATTGTTTTTCTATGCTAAATATCCCTTGATTTTTTTGTCCCATAATTCTTCTAATTTTAATTCTCTTATCAACATGGTGAAGTGCATCGGCTTGCCTTGTGCAAATGATTTTTTATTGATAACAACATTGGCATATACACTGATCAAAACAGGACGATACAAAAAAAGAGCCTATAGTGCAATTAAACGACTGCTTTGAACTAATGTCATTTGAACATAGCAGTCGGGCTACTGCTTCTTTGTTTTGAGCCAAATAAAAAAAAAAAAACTTTTTTTTTTTTTTTATAAAATAATTGCGTTAATCGCGCGATAAATTTTTTAACGCCGTTAAATTTGGTTTGCGTTAACGCCGTTAATAACGCGTTTAACTGACAGCTCTAATATATATATGTAGTGGTATGAGGCAACACGGCTGCTTAGACACAGGCTTCTGTTTCACCACGCCCTCTCCGGCCCGTTCGCCAATCATTGCTTGTCGAGGGGATAAAAGTAGGCCGTGCCCTTCCTCCTGAACTCTCGCTTCCTGCCTCTTCGGCCTGTCCACTTCCGGGTCGTTGCCCTCGCCGCTCACCTCAGAGCACAGGTAGGCTCACCTCCGCATGCTGTTGCGTACATTTGTCAGCGTTTTACTAAAACTTAAACCATTACTATAATAGATCTGCCGAGGTCCTCATCGCAATCGGGGCAATGTATTGGGGTCGTTTACCGCCGCTGACCAGAGCATAGGTGAGTTATGGTGAGCTTTTGGTTGTTAATTGCCTGTTAGTCTGTTGCTAAGCTCACCTTGCGCTCCTCTCCCTTTAACAGTCTGCTTGTCGCATGGTGCGTGGTGGCTGTCTCCCCCGCTACGCCGATACTCTTCACCCCTCTCCCTCTTTAGAAGGGACGCAAGAGAACCGGGATTATGAACGCTTGACCGAGAGCTGAGCCTTCCTTGTTATCTATTAAATCATTGCTGTATTGTCATTGCTGCTGCTTCGCTGCCACTTCCGCCGACTTGGTTCGGGGCTCTGTCTGCTATCCCTGGTCGGCTTGCCTCCAGCTGTTAGCCCTGTGTCCCGCTGCTGCTGTGTGTGGTGCGGTGTGTGCGTGTGTGGCTGCCGCTCGGGTGTGCCGCTGCGAGCTCCGCCTGGACTCACCCCTGGTGTGGACTGTGTGTGTGTGTGCGTTTTGAGTTAATCTCATAACTTTCGTGTCGTTGTTCATTTAATTTTCATTTGGAAGGGGAACTTCTCAATCTGAGCCCTTGTTTATTTTTGTTTAAAACATATGTTATGATTATTTGTTGAGTTGATATCTCTGGTCAGAGACTCTTTAATTTTCTTGTTTACTTTCATTTTGAGTGATTTTTGGTTATTGCAAATTAATACTCTTTAGTTTATTGATTTGTTACGTGATATTGTCTGCCAGTTGTGAGCCCTCCTAACTGTACCCCTTTCTTGTAGAGCTGAAGGCCGACGGTGGTGGCGGTGGTCCTCCTGGGTGGTGGTGGTGATCCCTTGTGTGCGTGTGCTTTGTTTTAGATTTTATTAGTTTGGACTTCACGTTTTTGCTGTGTGTGTGCGGTGCCCTTGTTTCTTTTGTTGGATTTAATTTCCCCCTGACGACCACTCTCCCAGCCGGTAAGCCTCAGCTTGTACCCACTTCCTTCCCCAGTTGGGCTTACTTCTCTTTTTCCTCTTTTTGTGCCAAACTGTTCATAATAATAAAATGCTTTGTTATTTTTGAACTCTGTCTCCCGCCCTCCCTGATTGAACGAACCTGAGTGTCTTATCGTCAGAGGTGACAATCATAATCACAGTGTATAGGTCCTTTGGCCCTAACCCAAGGTGGCCTTGTCGGTAACATAGAGAAGATACTCTGACATAAAATAGTAAAGCCTCCTCGTGTCGCCACATATATATATATATGGCCTACTTTACAGTTGGCTCAGTTTGATCCTTGTCTGTTTGTGTGTGTGTGTGTGTGTGTGTGTGTGTGTGTGTGTGTGTGTGTGTGTGTGTGTGTGTTTGTGTGTGTGTGTGTGTGTGTGTGTGTGTGTGTGTTTGTGTGAGTGAGTCAAGTCGGTTCAGTTCTGTAACTTCCTCGTGTTAAAGTTGATTTCCTCATCTCAACGGCCTGTTGCAGCAAGCAGCCCTTCTTTCTGCTCCTTCAAAACCGTTCACCTTAACAACTTGTTTAACACTTTAACCTCCTTTTCTTCCCTTACATTTATACTTTCATAACTTTATAGCGTATGGGACGGAACGTATTTTCCCCAGTCTACTATGGATGAGGAGAGAGAGGAGGGGGTTCCTACCTCTAAGACCACTCTGTCTGGGGAACATGGCCGCCGGAGCAAAGCTAAGAGGTAAGAAGAGGATCTCTCTGTCTGTGACTGTTGTCCATCTCAGAGCTCAGCAGTGATGCATCATGACTCCATCATTAGTCTGAGTAACAGCTGTGTGTGTTGTGTTGAAGGCCAGAGCAGCAGGAGAGAGCAGAATCCCCTGGACCCAGCCGTGTCTCCATGAAGAGCATACGTAACCTGTTTAGAAAAAAGGAGCAAATTCATGAACAAGGGTAAGAATTTATCAGATATAATATAAATACAGTGTCTATCCTACATCCATAAACCCTTGTTTCTCTTGAAGAGTCCAGCGGGAGAGAGCAGACTCCCCTGGACCCAGCTGTGTCTCCATGAAGAGTGACCACTCTATGGAACAACCTGTTAACTTTAAAGAACGAAATCAGTCCATTGAGAAGAGGGGAGGATTCATCAGGGATTACAAAAATGACAGCATTTATCAAACGTCTATAAATCCTGGTTCTTGTTTTTCTAGAAGACTCCAGAAGCAGAGAGCAGACACCCCTGGACCCAGCTGTGTCTCCACGAAGAGTTACTGGTCTATGGAACAACGTCATAACTTTAAAGATGGAAATCACCAACCTACTAAGCAAAGGTGAGGATTCAACCACTACATCACGGCTGTTCAAATGGTGGCCCGCGGATCATCTTCATTCGGCCCCTGCACCATTAATCAGTGGGCCAACGTCTGCCTCTGCTGGCGCAAAGCGTTTCGACAGCTAAAAAGAGGTTGTTCACGTTGGGTAGGCGAAAGTTAGACATGAACCTCGACATTTAAACGAGGAGTGTGAAAGAAAAAATGGAGGAGTGTGAAAGTGATGAGTTCAGTAACGCAGGACCAAAGCCTGTGTGTTGATCTACAACATGGCTATGGTAGTAACAGAAGAACACACTCTGAAGGCCATTTTACACTGCCAAGGTGTTCCGGTCACGGCTTGGCACGCCAAGCAATTTCACAATCTTGCCTGTGTGAAACGGAGTCTTGGCCACTTTAGATTAATTTGGATACTCCCGAATGTTTCTATTTTTTTTTAATGAAGACACCTGCATACAAGAATGAGTTCACGTCTGAGTCAAGGCTACAAACGCGATTTACTGTTCACATGTGCAAAAAAACCAACATATTCTTTATTTTGTAGGGTCCGGTAGGTTAAATTGGGGTGCTAGCTCAAACAGGCATTTGACCTCGGGCAGTGTAAACATGCGGACCATGCCAGGAAAAAGGCATGCATAAGACGGGCATATTTGGCAGTGTAAAACCGTCTTGAGACGCACAACATCACGCATCGGCCCAGCTCGAGTGGAACACACCCATGTGTCAGACGCTCAGCAGCAAAAAGAAAAAGCGTGAAAATCAGTTTGGTTTTCAGTTCATTGCACCTGCCAAACAGATTACACTGAGTGGAGCGGTCGACCGCTCCAAGAAGGCGGCCCAAAGGCTTGGCAGCGCCAGTAGTAGCGGTCGATGAGGCGTCTATTCTTTGCTATGTCTATGGGTACCACAGCCTCCCTCCACGTCGCAAGGCCTCTTGGTCCCGATAAGAAACCCTTCAAAGAGCGCCTGCTGTAGAGAGCGATGATGAGCTGGAGGAGAACAGTCCGTCCTAACAGTACCAATGTCAAATCACGTGTGTGTGTGTGTGTGTGTGTGTGTGTGTGTGTGTGTGTGTGTGTGTGTGTGTGTTCTCTACAGACAACACCAGGAGTGGTTAATGGTTACCAGTAATCAGTCTGTACAGCAGCATCAAACAGAGCTGATCAAGGTGTGTAAATGTCAACCAAGACGTCTGACTTCAGCTCTCCATGAACATCAGAAAGCATCTCTTGTGGTGCTCATAGTCTCCAGGCTTCCCTCTTCAGACCAGCAGACGTGAATCCAGGACAGATGCTTCTGATGCCCTCAGTGAGTTCAGAGTAAAGTTCTCCTTGATGTTTGTTCTGTTCCAGAGGGCTGAGGAGAACGCACACGCTTTTCTGGACAAGGAGCTGAAGAAGCTCTGGAGGGATCTCTTCTCAGATTACCCACAATGCTCAGAGAGTCAGAGGGAGGGGGAGGAGGTGGATGGTGAGAAGGAGGAGCAGAGGAGGCGCGCCATAGAGGGAGTGGTGCACATCACAATACTCTGCCTGATGGAGATGAACAAGAAGGGACTGGCCGACAAACTGTTGAGCGGTAAGAAACTCTCATCTTGAAAATAGAGAAGTAATACACGTTTTGAATAGCAGTAGGAGATTATCATTTATTCTGTTCAAACTAAATTACAAAATGTGAGACTAGCACCGTGGGTGCTAGGGCTCTCGGCACCGTGGGTGCTAGGGCTCGTAGCACCGTGGGTGCTAGGGCTCGTAGCAGCGTGGGTGCTAGGGCTCGTAGCACCGTGGGTGCTAGTGCTCGTAGCACCGTGGGTGCTAGGGCTCTCCGCACCATGGGTGCTAGGGCTCTCGGCACCATGGGTGCTAGGGCTCTCGGCAAAGTGGGTGCTCTTTTTTCTTACCTCCTCCTACCTGGGTCTCCTCACTGTTCTTACCCCCTCCTACCTGGGTCTCCTCACTGTTCTTACCCCCTCCTACCTGGGTCTCCTTACTGTTCTTACCCCCTCCTACCTGGGTCTCCTCACTGTTCTTACCCCCTCCTACCTGGGTCTCCTCACTGTTCTTACCCCCTCCTACCTGGGTCTCCTCACTGTTCTTACCCCCTCCCACCTGGGTCTCCTCACTGTTCTTACCCCCTCCTACCTGGGTCCCCTCACTGTTCTTACCTCCTCCTACCTGGGTCTCCAACCTGATGTCTTGTTTTGATCATGCTTTTGGCGATGCAGCTATTGCTGTTTTTGACTCTAGATTGTTTTATGAAATATAAGGCGAATGTGGGTGTCATGAAAGGTGCCTTGAAATAAAATGTGTTGTTATTATTGTTATTATTATTATTATTATTATTAGAGCTGTCAAGCGATTAAAATATTTAATCTTGATTAATCGCATTAATGTCATAGTTAACTCTAATTAATCGCGATTAATCGCAAATTATTTTTCTATGCTAAATATCCCTTAATTTTTTGTCCCATAATTCTTCTCATTTTAATTCTCTTATCAACATGGTGAAGTGCATCGGCTTGCCTTGTGCAAATGATTTTTTATTGATAACAACATTGGCATATACACTGATCAAAACAGGACGATACAAAAAAAGAGCCTATAGTGCAATTAAACGACTGCTTTGAACAAATGTCATTTGAACATAGCAGTCAGGCTACTGCTTCTTTGTTTTGAGCCAAAGGAAATTTTTTTTTTTTTTTTTTTTTTTTTTTATAAAATAATTGCGTTAATCGCGCGATAAAAAATTTAACGCCGTTAAATTTGGTTTGCGTTAACGTCGTTAATAACGCGTTTAACTGACAGCTCTAATTATTATTAATAATATTAAACAAACTGCAGATCAACAGGAGAATAGCTTAGTGGATGAGATGCAGCACTATCTTGTTATTTCAGCATGTCACTTTAAACTGATTCACTATCATTATTACTATCATTAGCCCAATCATATAGCCAGTGTTGGGGTAGTTACTCAAAAAAAAGTAATTTGTTACTTATGACTGAGGGGAAAAACGGTCTGTCTAGTAACTGGACCAGATAAAATGAGACGGAGAGGTAATAAAGTCTGTCGGCACGAGGACCTTGGATTTATTAAGTAAAGTGGCAACGGTTATACAGAGTCATAAAGCGTGAGAAATCGAATATTTCTAAGTCCCTAATCAGCGCTGATGGTTCGTCCAGAGCTTCGCCTCCGTGGAAGGTCTGCTTCAGAAGAAGATGAAGAGTCTCTGTGTGATACAGTCTTATGCTGTATCCTCCTCTTGATGAGGTGTGTGTTTTTGAGATGTGTGTGGTTCTGTGTGTTTTTGCTTGACCTTGGCTCCCAGGCCCTAGTATATGCATCTGTATCTTCTTGTGTTCTTCCTAACGGGGGAGAGCTTCAAAGTGTCTCCTGTGTGATAAATTAATGTGGCTCTCCCGTTCTTGAGGATGACTGGTGCATTGTCTGAGTGTCTACCATTTGCCTGCTTGGGAAATGGGGCCTTGGCTCTGGCCTTGACCTGACTATATTATCATGTTTGTGTTATGTGTTAAAAGTTGACTATATTGTAATGTGACTGCCATGTGATGTGCTCATCAGGCTAGGGTAGGAGTTAGCTATATTTGTAATGTACATGTGATGTACTCAGCAGGTTATTTTTCCCAACATATCCCCCTCAAGTCGTCGCAAGACGACTTTTACTCATTAGGGGTACGAGGGATAGGACTCCAGCGCGGGACTACCATTAGAAATAACAGAAGGAAGGCAAAATGATCATAAAAACAAACAACCATGAGCATGGGACTAAAACAACTCGCTGGACCGGGTGTATGGGGAACCACGTGGGAGAAACGCCACCCATGCTTCAGACATGGGTATGCCATACACACCCCACCTAGGGGGTGTCATCCACCCCGGCCTTACATCGCGAGCAGACAATACCAACAATACTGGCAGCAGATGATACACAACAAAACCAACACCAAACCATAACAACAACAACAAAATGCAACAACAAAACTAACAGTAAACAATAACGATATAAACAAAATGCAACAATCACACAAACACTACACAATAACAATCACAGGAAAGAAATGTAACCATGAAACGCGTCCCTAAATAATAATAATAATATCAGAAAGATATGAGGTACACAACGAATGGCAATCCCCCTCAACCCATCCCTAGATGACCACACACTAAGGATGTGAGGAGGAGTTAACTGGTCGTGTAACAATAAGCAATCACACGCATGGGGTATCCAGGGTAGGCCCGGGGCACGGGAACAACTGAAACCACGGAATAGTCCTGAGCGTCATCACGGGCAGGTGGTCGCAAGGCGCCACCTGAGCATTAGACCCTTTTATTCATCTGCGCTCAGGACCTCATCTGATAAACGGGCAATCAAGGCCCCTGGAATCTCGCCCGTGTGTATCCCCGAGCTCCATCTAGTGGGACAGCGATATAAACAACAACATTTACGTTCCCGGCGTCGGTTGCGTAGACGCGGGCATAGATATGGGAGCGGCTAAAAACAGTGAAGCGTACAGAAGCGAATACAGCCAGGGGCGTCCTCAAGCCTTAAGGGAACGGGCCGCAGCCCCTGGTATCGGAACGCAGATCCCTGGTCCGGGCGACGTGGGTGCATCAGGTGGGAGGGGGGTGGTGCCGTTGGCGGGGACGGGAATGGGGCAGCCCACCTGGAGAGGTTACTAGCACGTCACAGGCGGGGGGGGGGGGGGGGGGGGGGGGGGTGTGTGTGGTGGTGGGGTTTCAGCATACGGTGGTGGGGCCCGCTTGCAGTGGCTGGGATGGGGAAAGGGGGGGGGGGGGGGGTCACGGGATCTTCATGTATTGGTGCGCTGCATTGCGTGGGGGCTCTTGGACAATGGTGCAGGGGGTCTATTCTATGTTCTCCAGCCAGATCAGGTCGGGCCCCTCTGGTGGTCCCTCGTCCAAACTCTCGATCCCCAGGTAAGCTTGGATGGCACCTGCTGCACCTGTAGCGCCCATCGCTCATTGGGCTCTCCATCCATCCTGTGAAGCGGTCATTAATGCCGGAGCTCTCTGCCAAATCTAATCTGAGGGACTGTAACCCTGCCAGCACCCTGGCCACCGACCCATCCGGTGCTGTGTTATTGGGGATAAAAGTACAACATGTCGCCTTTATCATCCCACACACCCCTCCTTGCTCTGCCAATAGCATATCTATATCTATATAGTCCCTTGACCTTATCCGTGGAAAAATTGACAAAACGTTGCTGATTATAGTATATATTATTTATCCAATCAACATTTTTGTTAATAGTGGACCACCAAACCAGGACTGATTCAAACCCTGCCGAAATCTGATTGCATCATCCTTGGGTAGTTGGTCGGCTCCGGGCGTGTCTGCATCTGGCTCCTCCTCTGGCCCTGGAACTCTGTGTTTCTCTTGCTGGAATTACAAACTTATGTACAACAGTTAGATGTTCAAACATATTTTCCTTAATTCTATTTCTAATTACTCTAATGGAAGTCCCTTTTGGCACCCTCGAATGTTAAGTGAAGGCATGGGTCGACCCTTAAGCATTTCATGCGGGGTTAGATGTGTCGTTCTGTTAGTTTTCGTGCGATAACTCATTAGTGCCAGTGGTAGTGCATCAATTCAATTTAGTGCTTGCACAAATGTTGTAAATTTTTAGTCTTGAGCGTCCCATTCACTCTTTCCACCTTACCTTGTGGTTGAGGATTGGGGCGTAATCTAGTCTTTATTTGACATGCAAATGTTGAATCACTTGTTTGAGTGTTCTCTGAACAAACGTTTTGTCTGAGCTTATTTCTTAACCTTGTCTTGACTTCTCCAGTCAGAAACTTGATTACTGTAGTCGCACTTTGGTCTTTTGATGGGACTGCTTCTACCCATCTGTTGAACACTGTATTTCACACTCATTTAGCTGGATGTCAATCATTGTTTGCAATTATGGTGAAGAAAAACCTTGTTTTCTAATTATTATTATTATTATTTTTTTTTTTAATTCTCCACAATACCTCACCCCTTGCGCAAGGGCCAAAACCATGCGCATTAAATGATAAGCAAATCTAAGAACGCCATTGGTGCAACCAACGTCGAAACGTCTAACCTTAACCATCAGCAAATTAAAGCCAATCTTTTGGGAAGGGAAATCGAACCAGTGTGTCCAAAACCAAAGCCCAATATGGGTGGGTTTACCATCAGCCGCCTGAAACCACGCTGTTCCAAAGTCATGCACTAAACCGAAAAAACGTACAGGCGTTAGTGGCCTGCCCTGGCGTAGTTACTGCAAAGTGCAGTAACTACGCCAACATTGAAACTGAGAAAAATGCTTTCAAAGTATTCATACTGGCCGGCCAAACCTGTTTCAGGTACAATAGTGGTGATACTCTCAATTAATACCTTTATAGGAAGAAAAATAGTTTTTGTCTCAAGACAAAGAAGGTGTTATAAAACCCATTTTCAGTCTGAACTCAATTTTGGCAAAATACGTAGTTACTGCACTTTGCCTTTGTAGGGCAATACCACAAAGGTAAAAAAAAAAAAAATTAAATAAAATGCGACATGCCCTGTTCCAAGACCACCTCTGCTGCCAGAGCTGACATATCTGACGCCTGTTCCTCCTCCACCTTACATCCCACCCGGCACTTCCTATGATTGTTGCAGCTCGTGACTTCATGATCAAGTAAGCCAGTGCCCACAGCGACTCTGCCAAGTAATCGTGACTGTGCCTGCCTTAGGTCGTCCCGGGTGTCAAGGTGGGATCTTACCCGTCGTTGGCTAACCAGCCTTCCATACTGGCTCGCTGCAGGATGCCATGCCTGGGATACAATCAATCCCCACCTATATGGTGGTATAGATCGCAAAGTGGAGGGATGGAGACAGAGTCTTCAGCCCCATCTGCCCTATGCAGCCAAGCGTGTGCGTATTGGATACACCTCAGGGAAACTATAAAACAAAAGGTAATTTATCAGAGTTAAAATTATCAAAGTGTTGCAGCAGCAGTAGTGGCATTTGAAAGGTAAACCCACTACTTCCGAATCCAAATTGACAACATAGCATGTAGGATCCCTTCCCAGCAGATGTAGCGCTAATCCCCGTCATCCTTGACCAAAGAGATTTACCCTATATTTTAATTGGTGTAGTCCTATTGTACAGTTTATCAAGATTACGTTTTTACTTTATGTATATTTTTTTTAATTATTATCCTCATCTTTATCATATCCATATTTATCCAATCATTCATTCCTGTGTGAAAATAATAATAATCACTTAGTTAATAGTAACACCTTCTTCAGTCCAATTGCATTAGATTATCATTACTGTTGTCCTAGGAAGACAAAAAAATAAATAAAATAAAAAAAATAAAAACTAAACTTAAAGAAAAACTAATTAGCCATAATGTGAATATCCGCTGCGTGTCTCCCTTTGACTCTCTCCCTCCTCAGTACGGGGTGCTGTTTGGTGCAAGACAACAGATAAGGGTGGAATGTAGCTTCTCTCTCTCTCTGCGTGTCTCCCTCCCACGTTGGGTGCGGCCATAACGCCTTGAAAGCGAGCGTGCTCTGGGGGCTGGGTGTGAGAGAAACCATGGGTAGTTCCTTTTCTCGGCCAGCAGAGGGGTTGTTCAGGTGAAACCTATGGACAGAGACTACAAAGAACTTCAAACATGGCAGACAGGGAACTACAAATTTATCAAAGCCTAAAAACTCAACAGAGCTCTACCTGCATTCTTTGGATATGTGGTATTTTATGGCGTATGGCCACCACACGCTTTCAGTTGAACACACTCTCTATTTCCTTTCTCTGTACTGTGTGTTAGTGTGTCTCTCTGTACTGCCTGAATGGTGTAGGACGACAAATGGGGGGGAAATGTGTTCTCTCTCTCTCACCCTTCCTCACTCCCCTTGGGGTCAAGCAGCACCTAGGACTGTTAAAAGATAAGCCTGGAATGCAACATCCTGAACTCCCCATCATCGAACAAGGCCTAATAACTATCTCTCACACACAAAAAGATCCTTCTGTCCCTTCATTCACAAATAACTTTTCACTTTATTATAAATAACTTAATACTGCTCCCCCTTTCCAAATTTCTATATACACAAAACTACGAAGCTGACCACCGAAATTGGTACAGGCCTCGTCAGGCCGAACCAAAACACCCTCACAGGTTCTAACTTCCATACAATTCTAGGGAGGGGAACTACAACATGAGGTGGAGTAGAGGACTTCAAATATGGTGGACGGGGACCTCAAATGGGAGGACTACACATATGGGAAAGGGGATTACACTCTGGGCCTGAAAACTATACAGAGTCCCTTCTCGTGGTCCTGAAACAACCGTTCATTGTTAGAAAAACACGCACTCTATCGCTACCTCCAACTGACTAGAGGGAAAATGGTCCCTCTCGATCGTCCTCCGACTTTAGCTCTCCTTGCTATCTCTCCTTGCTATCTCTCTCGCTCCCTCTCACACAAACGCACACACCCAAACGCACGTTGACGCGTACTCGCTGACACGCACGTACACACTGACGTACACACACAGAATCGCTCACAGCCTTTCTCTCTCTCTTTCTGACACACATGCACAGGGAGTCTGGACAGAGATATATGCCCAGCCGCTCACACCTTACTAGTGAGGGGCAACAGGTGTCTACTATTCCCGTCCGCTGTGGTCAATGCAATTATCCGTCTGCTACCGCACTCACAATCATCAGACACGGCAAAATAGCGCTGAGCATAACAAAGCAAGCAAGCGTTGCACACATAGCCGGGTTATCATTGATTGATTTATTTCTATATTTAGCCGCTCACAAATACGCTCGCTCTCTTTCTTTCTCTCTCTCTGGGCCTCTTACACACACACACTGATTCACTCACACTGTCTCTCTGGTCGTGAAGGTGGGGGTGAGAGGTCTCTGCTATCCCTAGTCTGCGTCAGTTCAGGTGTCTGTCCGTCAGTCCCCGCATATGCAATGAATATATAGCCAAGAAATCGTTGTGCTTCTTCGGGCACCTCAGATTCACTTATCAAGGGCGGCGAGCCTTAGGCCTCGAGGTGGTTCTTTCACCACGCAACGAGCCTAGTTTATCTTATTCTCTCTGTGTGTCACTCATGCCCCAGGCATACCGTTTCCTCTGCAAAGGGACTCTAACCCTGATAAAGGACTCTAACCTTCTTACCACATAGAATTATTTAATACACAAACGCCGGTGGGGATACTAAACCCTCTTTAACACGCCGGTGGGGATACTAAACCCTCTTCAAAACGCCGGTGGGGATACTAAACCCTCTTTAACACGCCGGTGGGGATACTAAACCCTCTTCAAAACGTCGGTGGGGATACTAAACCCTCTTTAACACGCCGGTGGGGATCACAACTCTCTTAAAACGCCGGTGGGGATACTAAACCCTCTTTAACACGCCGGTGGGGATACTAAACCCTCTTCAAAACGCCGGTGGGGATACTAAACCCTCTTTAACACGCCGGTGGGGATCACAACTCTCTTAAAACGCCGGTGGGGATACTAAACCCTCTTTAACACGCCGGTGGGGATACTAAACCCTCTTCAAAACGCCGGTGGGGATACTAAACCCTCTTTAACACGCCGGTGGGGATCACAACTCTCTTAAAACGCCGGTGGGGATACTAAACCCTCTTTAACACGCCGGTGGGGATACTAAACCCTCTTCAAAACACCGGTGGGGATACTAAACCCTCTTTAACACGCCGGTGGGGATCACAACTCTCTTAAAACGCCGGTGGGGATACTAAACCCTCTTTAACACGCCGGTGGGGATACTAAACCCTCTTTAACACGCTGGTGGGGATTACAACTCTCTTAAAACGCCGGTGGGGATACTAAACCCTCTTTAACACGCCGGTGGGAATACTAAACCCTCTTCAAAACGCCGGTGGGGATACTAAACCCTCTTTAACACGCCGGTGGGGATCACAACTCTCTTAAAACGCAGGTGTATTTATTACACATCCATTACTTGGCCATCGGTAGTCTTGTATCACTATGCCCGATTCTTATAGGCCCTATGGTCTCGTGGGTATTCCTTCACCATGCAACGAGCCGATATTCGATGTGTCACGCGTTCAGGGTAAATCGGGTTTATGGGGAAATGCTGGGATGCAGTCCTATTCGTCCCCACGAGATATCCCGTAGCGAACCGCTCTCACAGTCTCACCTCCTAATGTGGTTCCTATATAACTATGCAGAGTTTGGATTTTATCAACAGGTTCTGCCTACCTTTTGTTAGGCGATCGCGAGGTGAGACTGCAGGAATCGGTCCGGTGCTCTGGGGTCCCGAGGTCGTGCCGCTCTCCGTCTCTCGTTTCCCAGTTGCGGTTCAATTCAGAAAAAATCACGTCGGGGTCACCAAATTGAGGGGAAAAACGGTCTGTCTCGTTACTGGACCAGATCAAATGAGACGGAGAGGTAATAAAGTCTGTCGGCACGAGGACCTTGGATTTATTAAGTAAAGTGGCAACGGTTATACAGAGTCATAAAGCGTGAGAAATCGAATATGTCTAAGTCCCTAATCAGCGCTGATGGTTCGTCCAGAGCTTCGCCTCCGTGGAAGGTCTGCTTCAGAAGAAGATGAAGAGTCTCTGTGTGATACAGTCTTATGCTGTATCCTCCTCTTGATGAGGTGTGTGCGTTTGAGATGTGTGTGGTTCTGTGTGTTTTTGCTTGACCTTGGCTCCCAGGCCCTAGTATATGCATGTGTATCTTCTTGTGTTCTTCCTAACGGGGGAGAGCTTCAAAGTGTCTCCTGTGTGATAAATTAATGTGGCTCTCCCGTTCTTGAGGATGACTGGTGCATTGTCTGAGTGTCTACCATTTGCCTGCTTGGGAAATGGGGCCTTGGCTCTGGCCTTGACCTGACTATATTATCATGTTTGCGTTATGTGTTAAAAGTTGACTATATTGTAATGTGACTGCCATGTGATGTGCTCATCAGGCTAGGGTAGGAGTTAGCTATATTTGTAATGTACATGTGATGTACTCAGGTTATTTTTCCCAACATGACTAGTTACTTCTGTAAATTGTAATGAGATTACTTTACTAGTTACTGCATTTGAAAAGTAACTTCACTACTTATTACTTTACTTTCCCGTTACTTAATTGACTGTAGATACATGGACAAACATCATAGCCCTATCATCACTTAGGGCCCTATCTTGCATCCGGCGCAAGTGACTTAGTCACTGGCGCATGTGTCGTTGCTAGTTTACAACTGGCGCAGAGCGTTCTTTTCCCACCAGCGCCACTCGCCGGTAAATAAGGGATTGATCATGCGCCCCAAGGGGCGGTTCGGCGGAAGGAGGAGGCGTGTTCTGGCGCAAACTGTATTTTGCTGTTTCTGAATACCATTGCGCTACTGACCAGGAAATACCTGGTTTAAAGTCAGTGGCGCGTTGTTCAGATGCTATTTTAAGGGTGCATGCATACATGCGCATGCGATGCATACGGATTGCTTGTGCACCTCGCGCATACACTTTGCTTCTCTCATCTACACGGACAGCAGTTCCCATTTTTGCAAACCATACATAATTACAAGGAAAATAAAATATTACCACACAAGGAAAATCATTGTGGTGTCCATAAATATAAAATAAATAGGCATAAATCTAGCGTACACATTTACCCAAATTATTCACGCGAATTGTATCAGGCGTAATGACGGATCAAATTAACCTGGTTGACCAATAGTGGCAAGGGACACATGTATATAAGGACACCTGTCAAAGTGGGTTGTCCGTCAAGAATCAGGAACCACAATTCTGAAGACTGCAAAATCACCTTCTGTAAGTCCATTTGAAACCTTACTCTGCAACTTACCAGTTAAGTTGAGGTTGCTCGTAATTTTTATTATCTCTCCCTGAGTGAGGTGGAATGCAGGCGTAAGCTACGCCTGACCCGTCAGGCTGTCACAGATATCTGCCATCTCCTGGCAGATGAGCTGAGGACTGATGCACGCTGTCCCTATGCCCTCCCCGTTGAAGTGAAAGTTACAGTGGCACTGCATTTCTATGCATCTGGGTCGTTCCAGCATCCCCTTAGTTCTATTGGGCGCATTTCACAATCGGCAATAAGTTCGGCTATACATGCAGTTACGTCAGGTCGAGTCCGACATGCTGGGGAATACATCAAATTCCCTGTTACACCTGACATCCAGGAAAGAACAAAGCAGGAGTTTTGGACCAAGTATGGGTTCCCTGGCGTCCTTGGTGCTATAGACTGCACCCATGTGCAGGTACGTGCCCCATCAGTAAACGCACTCGTATACATAAACCGGAACGGAACTCATTCGATTAATATCCAAGTCATTTCTGATTTTCAATCACCGGCCTCGATTAAAGCCTACAATTTACAAAACTGATGATGGCCAAGTAATTGTGGAGGATGAATTCTTAAACTTCCTAGCGGTTAAAATTAAAACGATGACCCAGGATGATCTAGTTCTTGTTGCCTCAAACACATTTCACTCAGAATGGATCGAGACTTCCAAAAAGGCGTTGTTTGAACTCTGTCCGGAGACAAAGCAAAGGTGTGTGGCATTCAAAGGCAACCAGAAGGACGCAAACAACATTAAAAGTTGCTTAAAAGTGCTGAATGAGTGCGGAGAAGACATCCCCCGGTTTGTCTCTCACTACCTGGACGAGCTGCCACCTGTGACGTTTAGCAACCTGGATGTGTCTAACCTGCTGAGCAGAATGGAGCGTCTGCACAGCGAGGTTTGCGCACTAAGACACACAGTAGAAGTTCAGGCAGAAATCAGCGAGGACCTGCGTACTATGGCTGCAACAATGGACAACCGAGTTGCTGCCGTGGAGGGCCGATTGAAGCCGGGTGATGGTGGAGGACTGGCTGTATCGGATGGCCCTGCAATCGGCGGTGGAAGTGGTCCGCATGATGGCCCTGTGAATGGCGCAGCGCATGTTGCGAGCGCACCCGGCACCTCCGTTGCAGGTGAACCCGCCTGTGTTGAACCTGTTGCTGCAGCAATAATCGTGACTACCTGTATGAGTCCTGGAAAGACAGCACCGAACTCGCCAAGATGGAGTCAAGTCGTGAAACAGGGCCGAGGTCGGAGCAATAATCCCGAGGGCCAGTCGGTCTTATTAAAACAGCGTGCTGGAAAACCTGAACGGAGGATGCCCAAGCCTATTGTTGGCACTGCTGCGCAAAAGGATATAAAAGTGGTGCGTACGAAATTGGTAAGTGTTTTCGCCACCAAATTCTCCCCAGACCTAGATGCTGAGACACTGAGTATATATCTTACTGAACAACTTGGCCGCTACGTTAATTGTCAGCGTATTGTCACTGCAGGCAATAGATATAGCTCGTTTAAAGTGTGTGCCGAGTGCGATGAAGTTGCGGAGATGTACAACCCAGAACTCTGGCCTGAAGGCTCGCTTGTGAGGAGATATTATGAACCTCGTAAAGTGGGAGTGATAGGTGCTGGCGCAGCTAGGTCGGTTTCTAATGCAATTGTACCGAATGGGTCTACGGATGCAATGCTCAGCTAAACTGTAGGCAAACTTCATGCAAGTTGGATCATATAACTGTCGCGGGCTGCGCCTGGGTAACAGCGAAGGTGATAGGAGCCGACGTATAGTAGTGGACAATTTGCTGCAACATTGTGACATTTTATGTTTGCAAGAAACTTTTCTACCAAAGCAGGATTTGGGAAAGTTGAACTGTTTTAATGACAATTTCCACGGGGCTGGCGAGTCCACAACGGACCTATCCTTGGGAATAGTGAGAGGGAGGATAGCAGGGGGCGTGGCTATCCTCTGGCACAAAAAGCTGGACTCTGTCATTAATGTCATCAGGCTTGAAGTTGACTGGTGTATTGCAGTGCGCATACAAATAAATAACAAGGAGTTCAGTATTCTAAATGTATACACACCATATGAGTCGCAACAAAATGAAGATGAATATCTGAATAGGCTTGCTTTTATAAATTCTTTTATTTCTGATAATCATTCCACAAGCGTCCTTGTAGTGGGTGATATGAATGCTGACCTTACAGACAAACGTTCCTTGTTTGCTAAGCATATGCTACAGTTCTGTGACGATAACAATTTAATTGTGTCCAGCCAAATATTTTTACCTGCTGATAGCTATTCTTATATAAGCGAGGCTTGGCACACAACATCATGGCTTGACCATTGCATTAGCACTGCTGATGCCCATGAAATTATAAGATCTATTAACATTGTGTATGAGGCGTCCATGTCTGATCATATTCCTTTTGTTGTGTCACTAGATTGTGAGAGTCTCCCTGAGATGTCTCAGGAGGGTAAACATGCCTGTAAGGCCAAACTGGATTGGGCCAAGCTCACAAATGAGGATATTTTAACATACTATGGGAAAACTGATATCCTTCTTAGTGCTGTATATTTACCGAGAGATGCAATTATGTGTTCTGACGTAAACTGTAATGTAATTTCTCACCGTAAAGATCTCTGTGCCATGTACAATGATATTGTTGGAGCTGTGTATGAGGCCAGCAGGTCATATCATAAGTATTCTAAAAGGGGAAAGTCTGACACCAAGCCAGGTTGGAAAAAGCATGTTGCTGCTCATCATGCAGAAGCTAAAGAGGCATATAAAGCTTGGGTTCAGGAAGGCCGACCTAGACAGGGGCCTGTCCTGGATTATAAAAAGTTAACTCTTTCAAAATTTAAATATGCAGTTCGATATATATCCAAAAATGAACAAGTTATGAGAGCAGACTCTATGGCTGAAAAGCTTCTAAGTAAGAATGTTGTTGAATTTTGGAAGGAAGTGAGAACTCATAACAGGAGCAATACATTGTTGCCTAGCACAGTAGAGGGAGTCTCTGGAGCTGATAAAATCGCTGATTTGTGGAAGCAGAATTACTCAGCTTTATTTAATTGTGTAAAAAGTGACCCTTATACAGTTGGCAATATTTCCAATAGGGATGCAGTAGGAATCACAACACATGAGGTTTTTGAAGCTATCACAAAATTATCTGTGAATAAAGCAAGTGGCTCAGATCAGATCACTGCAGAGCACCTCGGGTTTGCTAGCCCGAAAGTGGCCGCTCTACTTGCCATATGTTTCACTGGCTTTATGACGCATGGGCTGTTGCCCGACTCTATGTTGGCCGTAACTCTTGTGCCTGTCATTAAGAACAAAGCAGGCAAGATTGGAAGCATGGACAATTATAGGCCAATCGCACTGGCAAGTGTGATTTCCAAAGTTCTGGAGAGTATTCTTTTAGATCGATTGGGTAAGTATATTAATACCAGAGACAATCAGTTTGGTTTTAAACCAAAGCATGGCACTGAGTTGTGTATTTATAGTTTGAAAGAAATAGTAGAAATGTATAGAGGGCAACATTCCTCTGTTTTAATTGGAGTTATTGATGCCTCTAAGGCCTTTGATAGAGTCAATCACCAGAAGCTGTTCACAAAATTAAATCAAAGGGGTGTACCTGCTAGCATTATAAGAATACTTGCATACTGGTATGCTAACCAGAGTATGCAAGTCAGATGGGGTAGCAGTGTCTCTGGTCCTTTCAGTGTTGCTAATGGAGTTCGACAAGGGGGGCTACTGTCACCAGCCCTCTTCAATCTGTACATGAACGATTTATCTGACCAACTGAATGATTGTAGAACGGGCTGTATGATTGGTAACACGGTGATTAACCATTTAATGTATGCGGATGATTTGGCCATTCTCTCTCCCAGTAGTGCTGGGTTTCAGCAGTTGTTAAATGTGTGTACAGAATATGGTGTCAAACATGATGTGCAATACAATTCAAATAAGAGCAGTGTGATAATATGTAGGGCGAAGGGAGATAAGGACCTCCACTTTCCACAATTTTATCTTTCTGGGGAAAAGCTTTGCGTTTGTTATAAAGTTAAGTACCTCGGGCACTTTATAACAGATCAAATGTCTGACGATGACGACATTTTAAGACAGTGTCGTACATTATATGCCCAAGCCAATATGTTGGCAAGAAAATTTCATATGTGTTCTGATCATGTTAAAATATGTCTCTTTAGAGCATATTGCACTCCCCTGTATACTGCCCCCTTATGGGGTAAGTTCAAAAAATCAAGTATGCACAGACTACAAGTTGCTTACAACGATTGTTTTAGGATTTTACTTAAAAAACCTAGGTGGAGTAGTGCAAGTGAGCTATTTGTGAATGCAGGAGTTAACACCTTACAAGCTTTATTGAGGAACCTTATGTACAGATTTATCTGTCGCCTGAATAACTCAAAGAATGAAGTCATAATGCTGCTGTCGAACCCAAGTTATAGCGCAGTACGCTACCAGTCATACCTTTGGAGGCATTGGTATAAGTGCCTTTTATAATTGGTCGTTATGTTTTTATTCTTATTTATGTGTGTGTTGTCCATTTCTTGTATTGTATGTTTTTAAATGGACCTTGAGTCTAATAATAAAAGGTTGATGATGATGATGATGATGCTAATTGTAGAATAAATCATGTCTTTGCTAATCACCCTGGCTCAAGCCATGACTCTTTCATATTGGCAAACTCGACCATTCAGCCATATTCGAGGGGAATCCTCCCTTGGATGGGTGGCTGTTAGGGGACAACGGCTATCCGTTGAAGTCATGGCTCATGACCCCATTTATTATGCCAGCAACAGTGCGCAAAATTGTATTCAACAGGAAACACACACAAGCACGCAGTGTAATTGAACGTACATTCGGAATACTGAAAATGCGCTTCAGGTGTTTGGATAGGTCAGGTGGTACTTTACAGTATGGTCCTCAAAAAGTCGCTGCATTCTTTGCGGCATGTTGTGTTTTACACAACTTTGCCATGAATCATGAATGTCTCGATGACATTAATGAGGATAGATTAGAGGACTTAAGGAGACGTGATGCTGAACTGCATGTGCCGATGCCATTACGTCCAAATGCCGCAGCAGCACGGGAGAGGAGAGCTCATCTGTCAGAGGAGCTGCATCGTATATTTAAGCAATAGATCTATTGCTTAAATATATATGATCTATTGCTTTTATACAACGGTTACTGTTATGGCGAAACGAAAGTCATAGACACACTACATTTAAAAAGAAACCAAGAAAGTCAAAGTAGCCGTTTTCTTAAAGAATACAAAAAAGTAGTCCCTCCTGGCTGCCGCTATGCATCGACGGTCGCTATGCAACACACTTTAGCGTCCCTCCGAGAGAAGGCTCCGATAGAGCGGTTCGCAGGCAATTTATCCTATGGAGCAGTTCACTCGCCGTGTGCCTAAGCTTTCGTTAGTCTCTCCATCGCCTTGCTCACTCCCGGAGTAACAACATTTACACCCACTCCATCATCCAACATATGTTTTACTTTGTAACTGTTTCTACTTCCAGGCGTGGAGTGGTATGCAAACTTTCACAAAATGATCGGGCGTCATAGCAGTTATGTATACGCTCATTATACAACAGTTGGGAACCAATCAGATCCCTGGATTTAGGTCCCCCATTGTATAAAGTGAGGTATAAGCAAACTAATGACGTCTCCGCTCTATTGTTTAGCTACATTGTACAATTATTACCATGCATTCATAACCTTGTGATTCAGAGAAAGTGAGCCCAAAACATCGGAAAGTATAGTATGTCCTTGAGAATTTTTTTATTCGACTTGTCCAAATAGGCATAAATGAAGAAAAATAATACAAAACGAAAAATGAAAAGTTGCAAAGATTTGCAGGAGATTTAGCCGAAAAATTAATCATTGTAAAAAAGCGATAGCGCCGTAGAACCGCCCACAAAGCTACTTGCGCTTTGCGCTTCCCACTTGCGTTTCAGACCGTTAAAATAGGGCCCTTAGTGTTTATTGTATAAATCTATAAAAAATGGCATATGAAACCATATGAAAGGCAAGGCAAGGCAACTTTATTTATATAGCACTTTTCATACACAAGGCAGACTCAAAGTGCTTCACATATAAACATTGTCAAACAATAAAATTAATTAAAAATTGATTAATAGTAAAAGATGAAAGAACGATATCCCTGTCTGCACAAAGAAATGCCTCACTGTAAAATCCACAAACAACAGGATAAAGTAGGCTATGGTGAGGTCAATAAGTAGCAACACACAAGTTTCAAAACACAGGCTTTGGGAAACATGAGAACAAAAATTAAGTGGTCAATGAAAAATATAAAAAGGTCAATTTATCCGATACAATTAAAACAGAAATGCAGTTAAGCGGCGCTGACACATGCTGTTACTGTATGTGGTCCAAAGGCTGAATGAACCAGATCTATTTTGCAAGCTATGACATCGTAAGTGTGTCTTCTTCTCACCCTCTTGCAGGCAAGAGCAGCCTTCTCAAGTTTTAATAATGCTGTCTATCCAGTGCACCGTCATTCCTAAGTAGCCTAACTTTTGTTGTTGGCGGACCAAATGTCTGCGGTGGTGGACACATGATCCAGGGAGGACTCGAAAATTATTTTGAGCTTCGATTCCATGTCGGTATAACACTTATTCAGGTAATGGGAAAATGTTTTCCTGTCGGATGTTGGCTTGCGAGTCCGGGTACTTATCTAGTATTTTTCTAATTCTGGGCGATTCAATTGTCGACAGTGGAAGCATGTCTTCTACAATGAACCCTGCAACCAGCCGGTCTTTCTGTGTCACCTGCTTCTGCGCTCCAACACATGAACACTCCTTCGAACAAGCAGCTACGTCACTCAAACCGATCGCTATGGCAACGTGCCGAGGCAAGCAGGCGCTGCAGACACAGAGGCAGCACGCATGCACGCACCACAACAGATCAGAACTTTACATTCAGGCAAATACGGCTTGGGTAGCGCAGGAAAGCGTGTTACTATAGTCTAGTAAAGTTGTGTAGTTACCGATATATTTTATGTAATGCGTTACTTTACTTCGTTACCCAAAACAGTGATATCGTTACTGTAACACGTTACTTTGTAAAGTGTTACCCCCAACACTGCATATAGCTGTGGAAAAACGTTATAGTCCTGAACATTTTTAAACTGTAACATGCAGTCTTTGTCGTGGCCAGCTTCTCGGACCACAAGTTATGAAGACACTAAATATCATCAAATTGATAATTAAACAGGAAACATTGACCTGGTTCCACTGATGTCATCATCCACTAAATAAAGTATTCTTATTTTTTTTATCATTTAGGATATGCTGCTGTCGAGTGCCAACATAAAATCAAGTCTCGTTTGAGGAAGAAGTTCTGGTGTGTGTTTGAGGGAATCGCTAAAGCAGGACATTCAACACCTCTGAATGAGTTTTACACAGAGATCTTCATCACAAAGAGAGGCAGTGGAGAGGTCAACCAGGAACATGAGGTCAGGCTGATTGAAGCAGCTTCCAGGAAACCAGCCGAGGAGGAAACACCAATCAGATGTGAGGACATCTTTAAACCATTACCTGGAGAAGATAAACCAATCAGGACAATAATGACAACGGGAGTAGCCGGCATTGGTAAAACCATCTTAACAAAAAAGTTCACTCTGGACTGGGCTGAAGGCAAAACCAACCACGACATAAACTTCACATTTCTCCTCACTTTCAGAGAGCTGAATTTACTGAAAGGGAAAGAGTTTAGCTTGGTGGAACTTCTTAATCACTTCTTTATTGAGACCAAAGAAGCAGGAATTTGCAGATACGAAAGGTTCCAAATAGTCTTAATTTTGGATGGTCTGGATGAGTGTCGACTTCCTCTGGACTTCCAGAACAACCCGATCTGTAATGATGTCACAAAGTCCACCTCGGTGGACGTGCTGCTGACAAACCTCATCAGGGGCGACCTGCTACCCTCTTCTACCATCTGGATAACCACACGCCCTGCGGCAGCCAATCAGATCCCTGCTGAGTGTATTGACATGTTGACAGAGGTGAGAGGGTTCACCGACCCACAGAAGGAGGACTACTTCAGGAAGAGATTCAAAGACGAGACGCTGGCCAGCACAATCATCTCCCACGTCAAGAAATCACGAAGCCTCCACATCATGTGTCACATCCCAGTCTTCTGTTGGATCACTGCTAGAGTTCTGGAGGACTACTTCAAAACATCCCAGATAGAAGAAGAGACGCCCAAGACCGTGACTCAGATGTACAGCCACTTCCTGAGGGTTCTGTCCATAGAGGGGGACAGGAAGTATCGTTCGATAGCTGAAACAGATTCACAATGGAGTTCACAGAGCAGGCACATCATTGATTCTCTGGGAAAACTGGCTTTTAACCAGCTGGAGAGTGGCAACCTGATCTTCTACGAGGACGACCTGGCAGACTGTAAATATTATTTCAACGAAGCCTCAGTGTACTCAGGAGTGTTCACCGAGATCTTTAAAGAGGAGTGTGGGCTGTACTCAGGTGAGAAGTTGTTCTGCTTTGTCCATTTGAGCATCCAGGAGTTTCTGGCTGCCCTTTATGTATTTCGGTCCTTCGTCCACAAGGGTGTCAATCTGCTCTCAGAAAAACAACCAACCTTGGGTGAAGATAAACTCCTCCTCTTCTACCAGAGTGCTGTGGACCAGGCCTTGCAGAGTGAGAACGGACACCTAGACTTGTTCCTCCGCTTCCTCCTGGGCCTCTCTCTGGAGGCCAATCAGAATGTCCTACGAGGTCTGCTGGGACAGACAGGGAGTAGAAAAACGTTCACTCAGTTTAAACAAGGTATGCTGAGACAGAAAAGAAGTAGCTCACAGACCAACAAGGATACCGTGTCTTACATCAAGAAGAAGATAGATGGTGAAGATCTCTCTCCAGAGAGAAGCATCAATCTGTTCCACTGTCTGAATGAGCTGAACGACCGTTCTCTAGTGGAGGAGATCCAGCAGTTCCTGACATCCGGAAGTCTCTCCAGAAAATCTCTATCTCCTGCTCAGTGGTCAGCTCTGGTCTTCATCTTACTGTCATCAGAAGAGGAGCTGGACGTGTTTGACCTGAAGAAATACTCTGCTTCAGAGGAGGGTCTTCTGAGGCTGCTGCCAGTGGTCAAAGCCTCCAAAACATCTCTAAGTTAAGTAAAAACATATATCACATTACAAGCAACACAATAAACAATATATATAGAGTATATATATATATATATATATATATATATATATATATATATATATATATATATATATATATATATATATATATATAATATACAATAGTAGAATGTAAAAGTTATGATAACATAGTTAACTTATAACATGTATCTCAATATACAAAATGTTATATTGTGTAACCAGGTTAAAAAGTCAAACTCAAAAACTAAAAATAAGGAAAGCCAAGAATGAATAATAACTGCTTATTAATAATTAAATATAACTGCATTTGAATATGTTGCTATAAGTATAAATAAGTAATTAATTATAGATAAGGTTAAAAGCATAAATATACGTTCATTATTAATAAAAGGTAACCCACTATTTTAAAACGTTATAACCTTGTTCAGTAGTCGGTTATATGGACGCTTTGGGTTTAACCAATAGGATGGGTTGATACAGAGACTTCAGGGTCATGTGGGCGAGGGGTGAGAGGTCACGGGTCAGCGGGAAAAAGGAGAGAGAGGGAAGAGACAAAGAAGGAGAGTACTTTATTCTCTGTAGAGATCGCCCAGCTAAATGATGATATTTCAACATTTACTTATTAAGTGGAACCAGTAGCGGTGCCAAAGAATTATGATTGCGGGAGCTACGGGGGGCTAGATGGTTTATAGCAGGGCCTGATACATTTTGACTCAAAAAATAATACTACACACTACAATATGATACGAATCAACCAATCAAATCACAAAACAAGCAGCAACGGTCATCATCACTTATGCAAATGAAAAATAGGAACTCATAGTTCAGTTTTGTTACTTATAAGTCAGTCCGATCACTTTATATCAGAGCTGTCAAGCAATGAAATATTTAATCGTGATTAATCGCATTGATGTCATAGTTAACTCACGATTAATCGCAAATTCTTTTTCTATGCTAAATATCCCTTGATTTTTTTGTCCCATAATTCTTCTCATTTTAATTCTCTTATGAACATGGTGAAGTGCATCGGCTTGCCTTGTGCAAATGATTTTTTATTGATAACAACATTGGCATATACTTATCAAAACAGGACGATACAAAAAAAGAGCCTATAGTGCAATTAAACGACTGCTTTGAACAAATGTCATTTGAACATAGCAGTCAGGCTACTGCTTCTTTGTTTTGAGCCAAAAAAAAAAAAAAAAAAAAAAAAAAAAATATTTTTAAATAAAATAATTGCGTTAATCGCGCGATAACATTTTTAACGCCGTTAAATTTGGTTTGCGTTAACGCCGTTAATAACGCGTTTAACTGACAGCTCTACTTTATATATATATATATTGTAGCGGGCCTGGGGGTGTGGGGTTTCCACGCCACCAAGTTGAACAGATAGAACGACCCAACACACAGAGAGCAGTTCAAAGGGATGAGGCGATCACACAGATCCTGCCTGCTCGCTAGCGCTAGCCCTAACTCTGGCTTGTGGTAGCCTGCTCCTCTTTTTAACAGCAAGCACTCTAGCTTAATGGCCTTCAGGCCGGCCTCGTTATCTGGAGGAATTGTTATATGGCCTGGGGGTGGAGCCAGCTGGTTGCCAGGCCTACCACTCCCCTCACTCCTCCCTGGCGTCTGCCACAATATATATATATTCTTATAACTTGGGCTCCCATCTGGTCGTTCCCGCGCTGCTCGCCACATCATTATAACTGGGGGTTTTGGGAGGGGGGGCTTGGAGGGGGCTCAGCCTTTTTAAGGGGGAGCTTTAGCCCCCGCTTGCCCCCCACCCCTTGTGCCGCCGCTGGTTGTTACCCTAATATACAAAACATCTCTGTAGATGTACTATAACAGTAAAATTAATATACAAAACGAGAGTAAAACACTACAAAATTCCTATGTTAAATATTATACATTTTACAGCCAATATTGAATAAACACATAAGGATCTAATATATTCACTAGTATCTCTGATTAAAGATTTCAACATAAGTCCTGCATTATGTTAAAAGATCTACGTTACTTTAATCACAGTTTTTAACGTGTTCTGTTTATTCTGTATGCAGGCTGAATAGCTGTGGTCTGTCAGAGAGATGCTGTGAAGCTCTGGCCTCAGTTCTCAGCTCCGACTCCTCTAGTCTGAGAGAGCTGGACCTGAGTACCAATGATCTGCAGGATTCAGGAGTGAAGCTGCTCTCTGCTGGACTGGGGAGTCCACACTGTACACTGGAAACACTCAGGTGAGTTTTACTCAATGTTCAAACACAAGTTTCATATCAGAGGACATTGAAAAGAAAGTTAAGAGGTCTAAATACATGCGTAAATGATGTAGTCTCTCCCCTCTCCCCTCTCCCCCCCCTCTGTCCCTCTCCCCCCTCTGTCCCTCTCCTCTCTCCCCCCCTCTGTCCCTCTCCCCCCTCTGTCCCTCTCCCCTCTCCACCCCCTCTGTCCCTCTCCCCTCTCTGTCCCTCTCCCCCCCCTCTGTCCCTCTCCCCCCTCTGTCCCTCTCCTCTCTCCCCCCCCTCTGTCCCTCTCCCCCCTCTGTCCCTCTCCCCTTTCCCCCCTCTCTGTCCCTCTCCCCCCTCTCCCCCCTCTGTCTTACCCTGAACATTCATTTAAAATGAAAATGCAAACACAAGATTCTTGTGGAACTTCAATGGGGAATAAAGACTCACTAGACAGATAACAACTTTGAACACTACACAAAGAGTTACTGATATTTTTAATTTAGGCGATTCATTTTTCAGAGGGAGGGAGGGGGGAGAGGGACAGAAGGGGGAGAGGGACAGATGGGGGAGAGGGACAGAAGGGGGAGAGGGACAGAAGGGGGAGAGGGACAGATGGGGGAGAGGGACAGAAGGGGGAGAGGGGCGGAGGGAGGGAGAGGGACGGAGGGAGTACACACAAAGAAAATATACATCATAGTAGAATATAAAAGTCATGATAACATAGGAAACATCTTTCAAGGTAGCCGTATAACATGTATCTCAATATACACAACGTTATATTGTGTAAACAAGATGAAAAGTCAAACTCAAATGCTCCATTTATTATGAAATAATAAATAAATGAAGCCAAGAATGAATAATAATTGCTTATCAATAATTAAATACAGCTATTTTTTAATATGTTGTTATAAGTTACGGTTAAGGTTACATGCATAAATATACGTTCACTATTAATAAAAGGTAACCCACTTTTTTAAAACCATTGCACCTTCGTTCAGTACGTTTGGTAATATGGTCGCTGTTTGGGTTCAACCAATAGGATGGGTTGATGCAGAGACTTCAGGGTCAGCTGGCGGATGGGTGAGAGGTCACGAGTGAGCGGGAAAAAGGAGAGAGGGGGAAGAGACAAAGAAGGAGAGTACTTTATTCTCTCTAGAGATCGCCCAGCTAAATGACATTTAAACATTTACTTATTAGTTGGAACGAGTAGCGTCGCCAAAGAATTATGATTGCGGGAGCTACGGGGGGCTACATTGTCGATAGCAGGGGCTTATATGTTATGATGCAACAAATAATACTACACACTACAATGTGATACGAATCAACCAATCAAATCACACAACAAGCAGCGACGTTCATCATCACTTACGCAAATTAAAAATATGATTTTATAGTTTAGTTTTGTAACATATATGTCAGTTCGATGGGTCTTGCAGTGTTTGGGCCACGAGAGTTGCAAACTCTCTCAACTCGGGCTCCCGTCTGGTCGTCCCGTGCTGCTTGCCACCTTATTGTGATTTAAAAATAAATTGGTTTAAGGGAGGGGGGGCATGGAGGGGGCCTTTTTCAGGGGGAGCTTAAGCCCCCACTAGCCCCCCCCCCACCCCCCCTTTTGCCGCTGCTGGTTGTAGCCCTAATATACAGACAATTTCTGTAGATGTACTATAACATGTATTACAATACCATGCATAATACTACAATCCAAAGTAAAATTAATACACCAAACAGTCTAAAACACTATAAAATTCTTACGCATAAAATGTTATACATTTTACAGCCAATATTGAATAAACATAAGGATCTAATGTATTGATTAGTATGCATTAATGAAATATTTCTGATTAAAGATTTCAACATAAGTCCTGCATTATGTTAAAAGTAAAAGATCTACGTTACTTTAATCAGAGTTCTTAACGTGTTGTGTTAATTGTATGCAGGCTGAATGGCTGTCATCTGTCAGAGAGAAGCTGTGAAGCTCTGGCCTCAGTTCTCAGCTACAACTCCTCTAGTCTGAGAGAGCTGGACCTGAGTAACAATGATCTGCAGGATTCAGGAGTGAAGCTGCTCTCTGCTGGACTGGGGAGTCCACACTGTACACTGGAAACGCTCAGGTCAGTTTTACTCAATGGTCAAACAGTTACACCCAAGTCCTACATCAGAGGACATTGAACAGATTTACCTCCAGAAAGTTAACAGGTCTCAATAAATAAGTAGAATATGTCCTCTCAGGGCTCAAGACACGTTTTCTACTGGTGCCAATTACTTTTTAATTTGGTGACAGCCTAACAAATGTGGTCGCAGTCCTTTATCAGACGTCATAATGTCCTTGTACCATCCATCTGTGTCAATTCATGTGAACAGATTCACTCACTCTAAATAAGTTGTTAATATTGTGATTGCATAAGGGGGCTTTTTCTGTTTTTACCGCCAGTGCCTCGACATCTTTCCTCACAAACCAACTCTTCATCCTCCTCCTCCTCCTCCTCCTCCTCCTCCTCAATCAAATACACTGGAAAAAGTCTTTCATTGAACCAATTAAAAAAATGTAGGGCAATGGTTCACATCTATATTACATAACTTGAGCCAATGACAAATATATAGCTTGCCTCAAACAATATTTCCTATGTTCATAAAAACAAAATAATACAACTTGGCACCAAGTATAATTCTATTCTTTGAATGAAGTTAATACATTTAAATCGTATGTTAAATCCTAAACAAAAAAATATTGCTTCACTCCAACAATTGTTTCTCATTTAAGAAATATCTATCAGAAATAATTTGTTTTATCCAATCAAAACGATTAAAATTTAATCAAACAATTGTTTCTCATTTAAACATGAACATTTTTAAACATAACATATTTTTGTATACAATATATATTAACAATCTAAATGGCAGAGTTAGGCCTACTCCAGACCTCCCTCCAGACACAGACAGGCTGTCCTAGCTCACAGAACCAGTGAGTCATCGTCACTCTGGTCAAGGCTCTCTACTGCAGGTTCAGCTGTAGGTGCTACCTTGAATGAATAAGCAGCTGATGTTCCAAAAATCTTCAAAACATGATCAGGCAGCTGGTGCTCAAAGAAAGCATCACCTGACAGCTTTAATCCATATCGGATGTATAGGATGGAGTTTAAGGTCTGCAAGGACATCCGGTTCCTGAGTTTGCTTTTTGCCGCGAGGACTGAGCTGCCTGTAAGTGCGTTGAGACGGGGGAGGGGCCGCCCAGGCACCCGGTGCTCGTTGTGAAGAGGTAATAGCGATGGTGCTTTCACCTCAAAAAGTCGCCAAAAGTCACCAATAGCAGCTGAAAAATAAGCTAGATTTGTCGCTTGTCGCTGTTTTGAAAAAAAGTCGCCAAAGGGGTCTGAAAAGTAGCTAAATATAGCGACAAAATCGCTAAGTTGGCAACACTGCGGTTTGGTCCAGTAGTCGTAAGCGTCTTTGTATTTAATGCGCATGCGCAGGCTTGTACGTAACCTTGAAATTGTACATTTGTCTGAACAAATATTTCTAAATTGAGCTCCTAATCAAATATAACAGTGTTTTAGGAAGAAAACAAACAATGTTTATTTGGATTGAATGACAAAATGATTAATCAGTTGAATACACAACCTTAAAATTTTACATTTGTCAAAATGGATATTTCTTAATTGAGCTCCTAATTAAAAATATCTATATTTCACAGTATTTTGAAATAAAAAAAAGTTATTTTAAAAATAAAACAAAAAATGTTTATTTGAATTGAATTACAAAATAATAATCAGATGAAGTACGGCTTAAAAACCTTTTTCCAGTGTACCTACTAATAATAACCAGCTGCTGATTGGATAATATACTCCAATAAGGATTT
This sequence comes from Gadus morhua, assembly GCF_902167405.1. Classification (NCBI taxonomy): domain Eukaryota; kingdom Metazoa; phylum Chordata; class Actinopteri; order Gadiformes; family Gadidae; genus Gadus; species Gadus morhua. The sequence continues at coordinate 2,205,873 of NC_044054.1, forward strand.
ATCTTCTTCTCTGGGTCATCCTGAATAGTGAATTTCTTCACATGCTCTTGAATAGAGCTAGTGCTGCTGTGACATTACAATGAAACTTTGCTCAAAGTACAAATCAGTGTTTTAGTTTTCTGATCAAAGAAGAGTGTCTTCATGGGAACTTCGAAATACAGCCCAGCTTTAACTCAGCACTGAACTAAACCGTGGCAGTCTGCGTGCATCGCAGAGCCCTAGAGCTCGTAAGTCCGCCCCTTCCGCTAGACCCCCATGGGACCTCTGAGATCGTAAAATATGAATGGGTTTCAATGGAGAGAAACTAAATATTTTCTGGTCCCAGTCTTTATATGCCCTGGATTACACATATGTTGTGTGTGGATTTAAATGATAATTTTTTACGTCAAGAGTCTGACCGATTATTGTGCAGTTGTTCAGTTAAAGTGTCATGGTCTGTCGTGTTTCCCTGTGTTTCCCTCCAGTGTTGATTGCTGATCCCTCCCCTAATGTGTCTCAGCTGTTCCTCGTTGTGTTTGTTACTTAAGCCCTTGTCTTTCCTTTGTTCCTGGTGCTATCATTGTGGTTGTTAGTCCTGCGTGTTCCCTGTTCCCTGTTGTCTCCCGAGTTCCCTGTTGTCTCCCGAGTTCCCTGATTCCTGTGCCTTAGCCTTTAGGCGTGAATAAAGTGCCGTTTTCCTGAAACCGTCTGCGTCTGGGTCCTACCTGCCTGCCTGCACCCGCAACTCTTAACATAAAGGCTGTAGAGAAAACATAATGAGAAAGACTACACGTCTCGTATGTGACGTCACGCTCACTGCAACTGGCGTGGACAAGACAGACAACCTCCCCATCGACATAACTGAAAATCTACACATGCCCCGACTTATAATGGTTTTCACCTCTTTCGTTGCTGTTATCCTCCCCTTGGAAAAAAGCGGTGAAGGGGAGCAGAGAGATCGCCATGTCTGTACCAGAGTGGAGGTGATGTATATCATTCGCGCCGAGAGCAGCGAAGAGCTGTAGTTCACAAAGCTGCCTCACACAAAACCTAACTTTATCAAACTTCTTCGTGCATTTTTTTGTTTTCTTTGCATGAAATTATAATTAAAAATTATTTATAACTTGCAATATTCACACAAAACGTGTTCTAAAGCTTACTATATCTAGTACTCATTATCTACATTGCTAATTCTTTATTCACAAATATGAATTGGATTCAAAATAATATTGTTATATATATTTTCTTTAATGAGACAAACTCATTAAAGCTCTATTCATTATGAACTAATAAATAAGGAAAGCCAAGGATTAAGTCCAGCTGTATTTCAACAGCTGTAAGCAGTTGTGTAGTGGTTCTGGGAGAAGTGGGGATACTCTAAGGGCCCTATTTTAACGGTCTGAAACGGAAGTGGGAAAGCGCAAAACGCAAGTAGCTTTGTGGGCGATTCTACGGCGCTATCGCTATTTTACAGGCGGATAAATGACGCTTGCGCCACGGCGCAAGCGTCAAAAGGGTTGGTCTGAAGCAGCCTAATTACCCGTGGGTGTGGTTTGGGTGTAACGTGCAACAAACCAATGAGAGTGCCAGCTCCCATCCCCTTTAAGAGCCATGAGCGCATTTGAATCGGACGAGTTGATATTTTGACAGCGCGTCTGCAGTCTCCGATGAGACAGATGCACATGAATTTGCAAATGGCTTAGTTTATTGCCAAATAATGTGGCCTAATTCACACATGGAATAAGGGGTTTTCTTCCACAACTTCAGAAATACTGAGTCCTCAAATAAATTGCGGCAAAGAAAACGTATGATAGGCTATAACATATGATATGCGGTAACTGTGGTTCTATTTAATGATATACGCAATACATTATAAACATTGTTTCTTATCAGTATTGTACGCTATCCTAATATGCATGTGTCCCCGCGGTAATAGACATTGCCATTGATTGTATTATGCGTTACGTGTTTAGTTTGCCCAAGTGAAGGAGTTCAAGTACCTCGGGGTCTTGTTCGCGAGTGAGGGAACTATGGAGCGTGAGATTGGCCGGAGAATCGGAGCAGCGGGGGCGGTATTGCGTTCGCTTAACCGCACCGTTGTTACGAAAAGAGGGCTGAGCCGCAAGGCAAAGCTCTCGATCTACCGGTCTATCTTCGTTCCTATCCTCACCTATGGTCATGAGGGTTGGGTGATGACCGAAAGGACGAGATCGCGGGTACAAGCGGCCGAGATGAGTTTTCTCAGAAGGGTGGCTGGCGTCTCCCTTAGGGATAGGGTGAGAAGCTCAGCCATCCGTGAGGAACTCGGATTAGAGCCACTGCTCCTTTACTTAGAAAGGAGTCAGCTGAGGTGGTTCGGGCATCTGGTAACGATGCCCACTGGGCGCCTTCCTTGGGAGGTGTTTCAGGCACGTCCAGTGGGGAGGAGACCTCGGGGAAGACCCAGGACTAGGTGGAGAGATTATATCTCAACACTGGCTTGGGAACGCCTCGGGATCCCCCCGTCAGAGCTGGTCAATGTGGCCCGGGAAAGGGAAGTCTGGGGCCCCCTGCTTGAGCTGCTCCCCCCGCGACCCGACCCCCGATAAGCGGACGAAGATGAGATGATGATGAGAGTGTTTAGTTTGCGTGTGTTTAAACAGAGCACACACGCGCGCCCGCATTCATTCATTCTTTTTAACACTCACTCGCGGTAAAACAATGTTTTTCACGATCAAATAGGCCTACTCATCAATCCTAAAAGTTATGGGCATGTAGGCCTACACGATGTCTGTGTCAAGAAAATATGTGTTTGCTGTACGGTGTTTGCAGATGCATTGATTAAAAAGTAGCCTACAACTTATTACCGCTGCATCAGCTGTTCTTTCCCAAATAATTTACCAAGAATGTGCGGCTAGGTAGATGAGAGAAGCAAAGTGTATTCGCGAGGTGCACAAGCAATCCGTATGCATCGCATGCGCATGTATGCTTGCGCCCTTAAAATAGCATCTGAACAACGCGCCACTGACTTTAAACCAGGTATTTCCTGGTCAGTAGCGCAATGGTATTCAGAGACGGCAAAATACCGTTTGCGCCAGAACACGCCTCCTCCTTCCGCCGAACCGCCCCTTGGGGCGCAAGATCATTCCCTAATTTACCGGCGAGTGGCGCAGGTGGCAAAAGAGCGCTCTGCGCCAGTTGTAAACTAGCAACGACACATGCGCCAGTGACTAAGTCACTTGCGCCGGATGCAAGATAGGGCCCTAAGTGTCTTAAAGCGCCCTGTGTTATAAACAGTGACATTAAGAATACTATTGCATGTTTAGTCAACACATTCTCACTCCGAGCGCGTCGATTTCTGACGAACGGTCAGTGACTTTGGCTTCAGTTTCTGACGCAAAAGGGTACCCTTGTGCTTCTTTTTTCGACGCATGGGGTTTTCAACTCCTTACAATGAAACAACTTCACGGGGGAGCCGATGGCTGCACACAGAGACGCTATGAGCATTCATCCCATTGGCTAACGGAGGACCTTGCGCTTCTTTTTTCGACGCAGGGGGTTTTCCACTCATTACAATGTAATCCCTCCACGGCAATATATGAAGCTATGAGCATTCATCCCATTGGCTAAAGGAAGAGCCGATGGCTGCACATAGAGACGCTATGAGCATTCATCCCATTGGCTAACGCAGGACCATGTGCTTCTTTTTTCGACGCAGGGGGGTTTTCCACTCATTGCAATGTAATCCCTCCACGGCAATGTATGAAGCTATGAGCATTCATTCATCCCATTGGCTAACGGAAGACCCGATGTCTGCACATTAACGGCGATTTTACAGTGAAATCTGTGACATTCCTCAACACAACTACACCAACGTGTCCTTGTTAATTACAAAACATGTATGGGTTAAGTTTATGGGCATCAGTTGTCCTGTTTTGTGCTTTGATTGAGAGAAACAATCGCTTTTTTGATCAGTGCTGGGTAGCTGAGGTCGTTGCTATAGAGACCAAGACAGACAGAGCAACCCTTTCTCATCAAAATTATTTTCCAAGAGAACTATTCGGCATTCTCAATTAATTATTCTCAAGTTTGTCTAAAAAACGTATTTTGTCCGTGATTACGTTTTATTGAACATATTGTAGTGCCGGAGGAAAAGGAGGACGTAGGCAACTTAATTATAACCGTTTAATCCAATAAAACAGATCACAACAATCAGTTACAGTGCATTGTTAGATCTCGCGTGCAACCGCCTAACGCGTCCCCCTAGCCCCCGTGACTCCTGACCAGTTCCCTCCCACTCGATCAGTAAGAGGGGAACACAAACCCTTAATGTAGTCACTACAATATCGTAAATACGAATTCGTTCTCAGCCCATTTTTGCCATTTATTTACTGTGTTACTATAGCAGAATAAAGAATAAATTCATGCATTATCATCCAACTTGAACATGTGTTTTTACAGCATAGAGTGGTGGAGGGATGACGTGTGTTGGCCAACCCGGAAGTGAGCGTCGCCCTCGGTTCCGTTCCCTTGACAAAAAACCAAAGGGTTTTTCCATTGGATTTTGGATTATTGCAGAAAAATTTGCATCTTTGAAGCCGCTCCTCAAAAACTGAAAATAAATAAATTTCGTTTCGTTCTTGCTTCAAAGAACGAAATGTTAACTAATGCATTCTGAATGGGAGTGTTTCTCTGATTTTTCCATGCTACACAGAACGAAATGTAAACCCATGCAAATAAAGACTTCATGGTCCTAATAATTTAAACATCATTAATCTCCTGATTAATCTCCTGAGTGTGTAAGGTGGTATTCTATTTTTTTCAACGGGGCTGCATCCAGTCACTTGACCGTCATGGTTGCTATGGTGGTTGCTATCGACCGCCCCCTCTAATCCTTAAACCACGCAGCAAAGGAGCTTGAATTGTGTTGTTTTTGTCGTAAACTAGGGTCCGATGGTTAAAAAATAGACAGATATTCCTTAAAGGCAGCTTGGATGTTCTTATTTTCTGCAGTCTAGACTTCTTCTATAACCTATTTTTGAAAGCAAAACACCAAGAATTTGCAAAACACTCATTGATTTAACGAGGCAGTGTTATTTGAAACAATTTATTGAATAAATATTTGTGAGAGGTCATTCCTTCTCCTGAGTTTGCTTCCTATTTATGTCTAGTGTACACCCCTGGTGTCCACAAGCATTCCCCCCCCCCTCCCCATATGGATTTGGAGAATTGTTGCCACGTCCCAGTGGTGGAGGTATCATATATATGAAAGAGGGCATTAAATTATGCTACAATGATCAATTAGGAGGCCGAAGCCCTAAAGGAAGTGATGCAATAGGTGACTGAGTCGAGGAAATTTAAGTAAGCTGTACTTTGGGGTCTCTTATATATCAAAGGGGGTCTCAAAGGACGCATACGCTTCAACCTGTGGCTCCAGCACTACAGGAAATGACTCAGCAAGTGCTCCATCTCGTTGCACTTCACTCAGCGGCTTGCTTGCAAGATTTTGGCCTGAAGTTCTTCCCAGACCTACACCGTAGCCATCCAACATGCAAATCTGAGTATCAGGCCTCTGTTTAATAATGACAAAAAGTTACGAGAGAAATACACATTAACTTTTTGTTATCTCATAAGCGGCGTGGTGCCGGCTCCTTTTGACCTTGGACTAAAGAAATCGACGCGCTCGGAGTGAGAATGTGTTGGTTTAGTGCACCCATAAATGGGCCTAACCTGGCAAAAGCCAGATCTCATCTCAATCTACGTTGAGTAGAGGTCTGGGAACCAGACATTAATTTGCTCGTATTTGAGGCGTGGTTTACGATTGCCAAGAGCTGTTAATTGGGCGATACGAAGGTCTATCATATGAGTCTGTACGTAGCTCATAGCCAATCGTATCAATTATACCTGGTGACGTATGTAGAGCGACAGGAATTACATGAGGAAGAAGACGATGGGTGTGTCGCATAGACCTCGTCATCATCTTGCCGTCCCTTCCCATTCTGTGATTGGTTCCCTATCTCAGGCAAAAATCGGATCCATGGAATCCAGGCTGCCTAGCAGCGCGAAATGAAATTGCGTGCAAGGCAGCATGGGTATACCCAGGCTACAATGGGCCAGTAATGTTGGGACATTGTCACAACTTTTGCTGCTTGGCCAGGTTTGACTTTGCATCAGTCCTGGCCCACAGACTATAGGGTGAGACCACTACATTATTATGCATTCTGAGTGAACTATTCCTGATTCCTTAGTCCATCCACACATGGAAATAGGACAACTACTCTCACGTGTAAGTAGTCTATCGGCCAGTAAACTAAGTAAACTGTCTCTTGTACAAATGATGATGGCCAGAGTGCTACCATTAGAAAATTAATATTATTTTTCAAAGGGGGTTTGCAAATATTACTGCAAGGTATTGTATGTTACTTATCTTAAATGTATTTTAAGTTTCACATGAATACATTTTAAATTCTAATTGATTAAGTTGTTGTTGTGAGCACTGCTTCATACAGCAGGTCTGAACATCACTGACTGCTTTAATGAGTCACTTAAACCGTTAGAATGGAGCATGAATCACAGGAAGGCCTGGGCCCGTGCACTGATCTTTCATTTGTTTTCTGACATTAAAATGTCGTCACCTTTTTGGGCCATCACCAGTTTGCACCCCTGATAATGATACTTTTGATCATGTTAGTGGTTTCCCTGATGGATCTATAATCTAGATGGTAGTACAATCTAACCGAGTTCTAGGTAAAGGTGATACTTTAATCAAGTGAAATATAAAGAAGTCAAAGTGCTGTCGTTGAGTGGACCTCGCTCCACAGCGGAATAGAGACTAGGGCTTGGGGCGCTACAATACTGATGTATTATGTGGCCGTTGAATACCCGCTTGTTTCCGGGAAGGCCTTCTTCCACAGGTGGCTCTGTGGCAAATGGTCCCAATCCAAATGTGGTGTAAGATATTATGTGTGAGAAGCTTTCTCTTGGCCATCTTCATGCGGTGGCCAGAAGGAGCTCCACACATCCACACACACCTCGCCACTGGTGTCCCTTCACTGGACCAGGAAGTGCTTCATAAAAGGACCTTCTACGTCACCAAGGCAACGCCACTTGTGTTTGGAGTAGGACGTTCACAAACTGGTTGGCAGACTTGAAAAACACAGAATTTTACAGTGTGTGTGTGTGTGTGTGTGTTTGTGTGTGTGTAGCTTGTCTGGTTGCCTGGTCACACAGGAAGGCTGTGCTTCTCTGGCCTCAGCGCTGAGCTCCAACCCCTCCCATCTGAGAGAGCTGGACCTGAGCTACAATCACCTAGGAGACTCTGGAGCTACGCTGCTCTCTGCTAGACTGGAGGATCCACGCTGGAGACTGGACTCTCTCAGGTATGGAGAGGACAGCTCATCACTCAGGGACAAAGTCTCCTACAAGGATTCATGCCGCTGCTAGATGAAGTGGTTTGAAGAGGCAGCTGTAACTCAAGTAGTGTGGAACGTTATTAGATGGCTGATGATGAAGGTGAATGTTTCAACATGCTGCTCTCACTTTGTTTCCCCCCCAGTGTGGAGCACGGTGGAGTGTGGAGGCTGAAACCAGCTCTAAAGAAGTGTAAGTGTCTGTTTGATTCATCACATCACACACTCACTATTGAGATGGAAAGTCCATCCACACTGCAGGAAGTGAGATCAGATCCTACTGGGAATGAAGATGATGGCTGACATCATGTATCTTACGTATATTAATTCTGTCGACCGTCACATTAAACACTTAAATAAAACCCAGCAGGTATTACATTGATATATTATGTATTGGATAGTGAGTAGTGTTGTGATTATTATCAGACATAATAATGATTATCATCATGAAGCTAACATCTGGGGGAGGGGGAGGGGGGGAGGGGGCTGACTGAGGGGGGGGGGGGGGGGGGGGGTGGTAAGGGGGAGGGGGCTGAGGGGGGGGGGGGTGAGAGGAGGGACTGAGAGGGGGCTGAGGGGGGCTGTGGAGGAGGAGGGGGAGGGGGGGTGATGAGGGGGAGGGGGCTGAGGGTCCAGGGCCCGGGCGAGGGGGAGGGGGGGCGTTGAAGCAGTAGTGTAACTATAACATCACATGACCCCCCCCCTCACATTTCATGTTCAGGAGAACAGTACTAGTGATGATGATGATAAGGATGAAGAATGGTTCAGCAGCTCATCATGTCTGCTTCTCCCTCAGATGCCTGTGAACTCACACTGGACCCCAACACGGCCCACAGACACCTCTCTCTGTCTGAGGACAACAGGAAGGTGACGTGGGTTGGAGAGGACCAGTGGTATCCGGATCACCCAGAGAGATTTGACTCCCAGCCCCAGGTGTTGGGTATAGAGGCTCTGACTGCTCGCTGTTACTGGGAGGTAGAGTGGGAAGGATGGGTTTATATCGGAGTGACATACAGAGGAATCACAAGGAGAGGAGGGGGTGGTGACAGCTGGCTTGGAGGGAACAACAAGTCATGGAGGCTTGATTGTTATGATGGTCGTTACTCTGTCCGGTACAATGGTACAGAGACAGTCCTCCGTCTCCCCCCCGCTGGCTCCACCAGAGTAGGAGTGTATCTGGACCGGCCTGCTGGCTCTCTGTCCTTCTACAGAGTGTCCCCAGGTGGAGGAGGGTCCTCAGACACACTGACACACCTCCACACCTTCTGGTCCTCCTTCACCCAGGAGGACCTCCTCCCGGGGGTTAGGGTAGGGCGGGGGTCCTCAGTGACTCTGTGTCAGTTGTAGAAAAAAAAAACGTCCCCGGGGCTCAGTCAGTCAGTTGTCGAAAAATGGGGGGGGGGTCAGCGGAGTGCCTCAGACTCAGGGCCCTATTTTAACGGTCTGAAACGCAAGTGGGAAGCGCAAAGCGCAAGTAGCTTTGTGGGCGGTTCTACGGCGCTATCACTATTTTACAGGCGGATAAATGACGCTTGCGCCGCGGCGCAAGTGTCAAAAGGGTTGGTCTGAAGCAGCCTAATTACCCGTAGGTGTGGTTTGGGCGTAACGTGCAACAAACCAATGAGAGTGCCAGCTCCCATCCCCTTTAAGAGCCATGAGAGCATTTGAATCGGACGAGTTGATATTTTGACAGCGCGTCTGCAGTCTCAGATGAGACAGATGCACATGAATTTCAAACTGCAAATGGCTTAGTTTATTGCCAAATAATATGGCCTAATTCACACATGGAATAAGGGGTTTTCTTCCACAACTTCAGAAATACTGAGTCCTCAAATAAATTTCAGCAAAGAAAACGTATGATAGGCTATAACATATGATATGCGGTCACTGTGGTTCTATTTAATGATATAAGCAATACATTATAAACATTGTTTCTTAGTTTTGTATGCTATCCTAATATGCATGTGTCCCCGCGGTAATAGACATTGCCATTGATTGTATTATGCGTTACGTGTTTAGTTTGCCCAAGTGAAGGAGTTCAAGTAGGCTACCTCGGGGTCTTGTTCGCGAGTGAGGGAACTATGGAGCGTGAGATTGGCCGGAGAATCGGAGCAGCGGGGGCGGTATTGCGTTCGCTTTACCGCACCGTTGTTATGAAAAGAGAGCTGAGCCGCAAGGCAAAGCTCTCGATCTACCGGTCGATCTTCGTTCCTATCCTCACCTATGGTCATGAGGGTTGGGTGATGACCGAAAGGACGAGATCGCGGGTACAAGCGGCCGAGATGAGTTTTCTCAGAAGGGTGGCTGGCGTCTCCCTTAGGGATAGGGTGAGAAGCTCAGCCATCCGTGAGGAACTCGGATTAGAGCCGCTGCTCCTTTACTTAGAAAGGAGTCAGCTGAGGTGGTTCGGACATCTGGTAACGATGCCCACTGGGCGCCTTCCTTGGGAGGTGTTTCAGGCACGTCCAGTGGGGAGGAGACCTCGGGGAAGACCCAGGACTAGGTGGAGAGATTATATCTCAACACTGGCCTGGGAACGCCTCGGGATCCCCCCGTCAGAGCTGGTCAATGTGGCCCGGGAAAGGGAAGTCTGGGGCCCCCTGCTTGAGCTGCTCCCCCCGCGACCCGACCCCGGATAAGCGAACGAAGATGAGATGATGATGAGAGTGTTTAGTTTGCGTGTGTTTAAACAGAGCACACACGTGCGCCCGCATTCATTCATTCTTTTTAACACTCACTCGCGGTAAAACAATGTTTTTCACGATCAAATAGGCCTACTCATCAATCCTAAAAGTTATGGGCATGTAGGCCTACACGATGTCTGTGTCAAGAAAATATGTGTTTGCTGTACAGTGTTTGCAGATGCATTGATTTAAAAGTACAACTTATTACCGCTGCATCAGCTGTTCTTTCCAAAATAATTTACCAAGAATGTGCGGCTAGGTAGATGAGAGAAGCAAAGTGTATGCGCGAGGTGCACAAGCAATCCGTATGCATCGCATAAGCATGTATGCATGCGCCCTTAAAATAGCATCTGAACAACGCACCACTGACTTTAAACCAGGTATTTCCTGGTCAGTAGCGCAATGGTATTCAGAAACGGCAAAATACAGTTTGCGCCAGAACACGCCTCCTCCTTCCGCCGAACCGCCCCTTGGGGCGCATGATCAATCCCTAATTTACCGGCGAGTGGCGCTGGTGGGAAAAGAACGCTCTGCGCCAGTTGTAAACTAGCAACGACACATGCGCCAGTGACTAAGTCACTTGCGCCGGATGCAAGATAGGGCCCTCAGTGTAGTAAAAAAGAAAAGTGCAGCCCCCTCCGCCCCGGCAGAGGCACGCACGCACATACACACATACACGTTCACACACACATAAAAAAAACACATACGCGCACACACACATAGTCTCTCTCTCTCTTTCTCTCTCTCTCTCTCTCTCTCTCTCTCTCTCTCTCTCTCTCTCTCTCTCTCTCTCTCTCTCTCTCTCTCCCTCTCTCTTTCTCTCTTTCTCTCTTTCACTCTCTCTCTCTTTCTCTCTCTCTCTCTCTCTCTCTCTCTCTCTCTCTCTCTCTCTCTCTCTCTCTCTCTCTCTCTCTCTCTCTCTCTCTCTCTCTCTCTCTTCTTTGAAGTATAGCATGATAAACCATGCAAAGACTTTGAAGATCTCCCATAGTTAGTTAAGCACATGCACATTTAGTGAAGGGCGTCACCAGTTTTTGTCATCAGGACTCTATTATAATGGTTTTCACCTCTTTGGATGCTTTTATCCTCCCCTTGGAAAAAACATTATCAAACGTTTTCTTTGTATGAAAAATTCATATTCTTCGATCTCATAGGTCCCATGGGCTCTACCGGAAGGGGCGTGACTCCGCCACTCTGTAGGTCCATGACCAGCCCTAGGCTAACGTCTTGCCCAACACTTTACCCGGGATAACGTCAAACTGTTGCCGTGTTAACGGGACTAAACACCAACCGCCGCAGTGTGGGCAGCAGGGGCTGGGGGAGGGCTGCGGGGGGACGGGGCGCGCCACCCCTCCTCGTCCCAGCCGCCGGCGTGGCCGTCGACGGGCCAGACGTCGGAGGACGGGGTCCCGAACGGCGCTCCAACAGCCCCCTACGACGGATCCCGGTGGGGGCCCCGTAGGAAGTGGTCCCCGACCACACCCCCAGGGCTCCTGCTGACTCTGGGGTCAGGCAGACGAGGGCCTTCGCTGAGGATTCTGGGGGTTCTACTGTTCTAGGGGGTGGGACCATTTCGGGGCCCCCCTGGGTCATTAGTGGTTGGTAGGGATGGGCAAAATGATTCTTTTCCGGGAACTAGTTCTTTCAGTTCAGTTCACTATAATGATTCGTTTATTTGATTCGGTCCTTTTGATTCGTTCGTTACATCAGATTACATCTTACAAAAAAAAAAAAAAAAAAAAAAACTTTTTAATTGGTCATGGGTCCGGTTAGGATCGTCCAGACCGCAGTCCGCCGTTCGGAGATGCCTGCTATACAGTATGTTGCACGTCCCACCAAAAATTATACCACTTGCTTACTCTCTATATTTCATTCATGGTTTTACATTTATAATTTTATTTTACTTTACATTTGATTATTCATTGTTCAGGCATTACAGAACTTGCATGGTCATAAATAAAAAATACGAACTGCAGTTTAATTTCTTTGTTTGTTCTTAAATTGACGTAGAATGGAGCAAAGACTCCTGGGATTGGGAAATGTGTTTATCCAATAAACAGATGGAGGTCAAGTCTATTTTCGAAAAAATGTAGGGGGATATATGAGTGGCCCCACGTCGAATGGTATGACCCAAGATACGTCAGACAGAGAAAGCGCGCATATTCGACGGTACCGCCTTGTCATTGGTTTACCCAGGTGCCATTCCAACACCATTGCTACCTCTCATTGGCTGAATCTTTGAGAACGTTGTAGACTCAATCAATATAAGTCGCGGGGAGACGGAGCTCTATTCGTTCGTATATTTTATTTACGTGACCATATGTTTGGTTTATGTTAAAAAAAAAGAATCAAAGAACCAGTTCTTCTTGTTTTGGGGAACCAGTTCTTGTCATTCACGTTCGGGATTTGTTCGTTGTAACGAATCAGTTGCGACAAACACATCCCTAGTGGTTGGTAAACTAATCAGGGTTCATGGGTTGGGGTTTATCGATGTCGGGGTGTGTTGGTGACTCTTGTGTTCATGTTGTGTTCATTGCACCATTACTGAAAGTGTTAGTGTGGTTGAATGGTGGCGTGTGTTTTAGTGTGTACCGTGCTGGTGTTATTAAAGGCAGCTCCGTTGTCCAGCGGTGTATGGGGCGCGGAGCTGCGGCCGACTGCTAAACCTGGGCTCCCGTCTCGTCCTTCACCTGCTGCTCACCACAATATGATTGTTGAAGTTAAACAGATTGAATTATGGAACATGATTGTCTAGTGGGCTCATGTTTAAAAGGATTATGGTGGGATGTTATTATTTAAATGAGAAGTAAATATTATATATTTATAATTAGAACTAAGTTTAAGTAAAAAAAAACCTGAATAACATTAAGAATGATAAACAGTGGGAGAATTTATTTGACACTTTGATTAATTTAAAGGAAATAAGGCAATCATTTAAAAAAAAAGAAATCCACATCTCGAAGTCCGTGCCTTCCTGTGTTCAGCACTTGGGTCCCCACGTCCTGTTCCACAACAAAAACCTTCAATGGGCGCCTGTTCCTTCTCCCTCTAAACCCTTTATTTATTATATATATTTGTTTACCATGTGTGTGTGTGTGTGTGTGTGTGTGTGTGTGTGTGTGTGTGTGTGTGTGTGTGTGTGTGTGTGTGTGTGTGTGTGTGTGTGTATGTGTGAGACACACAACACATCCCTTTTATTTTATTTGTTTATTGATCGTGGTATCACTTGCATTGATTGATTGATTTATTCACTAGATGTGTAACTTGTATTGACCGGTCCGCTGTGGGGGGGCCCTCTAGGGCCCCGGCCCCTCTGGCCCCCACCGGCTCCGGCGCTGACCTGTTACCCTTGGCTCCTCCTGGGGGCGCTATAACAGAACTTAACCAACAACATCAATCTGAAACATGGACCCAGCTCTGCTCCCTCCTCAGACTCCGCCTGCTGCCTCCCATTGGTCCTCCTTTCCTCCCTCTTCCCTTTTTACCCTAAAGGGGAAAACAACACAAATAGAAAAACAACACAAAAAAAGTAACCATTATATCTGAACAACGTAAGAGATGTGAAATAAAAGGACAGCTGAACAATATGTTAAAAGGGTTATCTGGGTTATCAGGGAGACACGCCCCCTGAGGTCAGGGAGACACACCCCATGAGGTCAGGGAGCCACGCCCCCTGAGGTCAGGGAGACACACCCCCTGAGGTCAGGGAACCACGCCCCCTGAGGTCAGGGGTTGTCAATGACCGTCTGCAATGTCCACCGTATCTGTTAGAGCCAGAGAGAGAGAGAGAGAGAGACATTGAAAACTGACCCAATCACCGTCGTGAGCCACTACTCACTACCACAGCCCTACCAGAGGGCCGATGGCAGCGCATTGCAGCAGACCTCTGAACACTAGAAAAGCAGAATTACCTCGTGGTGACGGACTATTACTCAAGGGACCTCGAAATAGCTCACCTCACTTCACCGTCCAGCATACAAGTCATCAACAGGCTCAAAGCAGGCTCAATGTTCCTGAGATGGGGGATACCACTCCAACCGGTGAGTGACAACATTCACATCCGGTGAGGTCAAAGACTTCAGTGAGAAGTATGGTTCTGCCCATACTACAACTAGCCCTCACCGCCCCCAGGCGACCGGCGCAGCAGAACGGGCTGTTCAGACGGCCAAGCACATCCTGAAGCAGCCGGTCCACATCTGGCTCTGTTGTGTCCCAGAGCTACCCCTAGGGCAGCAGCCGGTGGGAGCCCAGCTCAGCTCCTGACCGGGAGACGCATCAGAAGTACACTTCCTGTGTTGGAAGAGAAGCCACAGCCTGCACCTGTTGACAGACGACGGGTTCAGGAAAGAGACGCACGGTAGATCCCGCCGGATCTACCACGGCCGCCGCCACTCTGCATGTCCGCTTCCACCCCTTCATCAGGGCCAGGACGTCAGGGTCCAGACTGGTGAGAGAAGGGCTGGAGGACCCCGGGTACAGAGGTCGTACCCGGTGGCCACGGACAGCGGCGCAGTGCCACACCGGAGACACCCGCAGGACTTACCTCAGTCTGCACATCGGTCTGACCGACAGGAGCCGCGGCCTGAGAGACCTACACCCCCGCCAAGTGGGCCTTCTCCCGCGGCCAGTCCTGCCCCTCAGCGACCGGCCACCAGGCCAGAGGGCCCCCGGCCGAGCCCTGGGGCCCGCACCCCCGCATCCACCGCCGCACGGCGGGGCACCGGGGACCTCCAGGGGCCCTGAGGTCAGACCTCCTTCCAGGTGTGGGGACACTTAGCTCTTAGGCCGGCTTTAATACACAAAGAATGAGGAAGGTGGGAAGTGAAGACATGGATGGTGTAGGTTATATGTTATCAGGTTGACAGTATGGACATTGTTATTGTTGAGATTCTGACTGTTTTCATACGGACATACAGCGGTTATAAGTACTGCACTTATTATGATGTGGGAAGATGGGAGTGGACTGTCCTGGTCCAGGTCCTGGTCCTGGTCCTGGTCCTGTTCCTGGTCCTGGTCCTGGTCCTTGTCCTGGTCCTGTTCCTGTTCCACCGGGTCCTGGTCTTGTTCCTGGTCGAACGGGTCCTGGTCCACCTGGTCCTGGTCCTGGTCCACCGTGTCCTGGTCCTGGTCTACCGGGTCCTGTTCCTGGTCCTGGTCCACCGGGTCCTGGTCCACTGGGTCCTGGTCCTTGTCCACTGGGTCTTGGTCCTGGTCCACCGGGTCCTGGTCCTGGTCCACCTGGTCCTGGACCTGGTCTATATATGTGTATCTGTGGTGTGTGCCTGCATATGGTGTGAATCTATATGGTGTATTGGTGTATGTCTGTATGTTGTGTGTGTGTCTGTGTGTGTTAACGTGTGTGGTGGTGGGCGATGACTCCAGCTAACCAGTGAATGAGTCTCTCTGGTCTCTTTGATGAAAGCTTCCTTCTCACTCCTCAAAGGGCCGTTCAGGATACTGTCAAGTTATGGTTGCTATGGAGACGGTATCTCGCAGAGCACACAGAGAGCAGATGTTCTTGTGTGGAAAAATCGCCCTCTGCTGTCCAAATCCGCTCACTACACACACATGGACGCAAGATCACACGTGACTTGCTTTTCACCAACTTGACATCAAACAGTTGTAACACACACACACACACACACACACACACACACACACACACACACACACACACACACACACACACACACACACACACACACACAAACCACACAGTAAGGTGAATTGAATGAAGACTTTCTTCGTTTTGAAGTATGAATTTAAATCTGTCAAATCAGACTTGTCATTTTAATCAAAATGAGGGAGGTCATTTAAGATCAAACACAGAGCTTAAACAGACTTTCACTATTACCAAGGCGACCTGAAGAGGTCGAACCTGGGTTGAGTTTTACTATTTAGCTCACCTGCGCAGCTCGCACGCCATGTGGTTTTCTTAATTGGTTCATTGGTTGCATCTGGTGCATTTCACATAAGAGGGAAACGGACAATACATTTGTGTCCTCCACTGTTTGGCAGTTTATCGTCTCCCAAACACGGTATGTTGTTGTGTTCTCAGAAACTATAACGTGTGTGTAATGTTCTGTTGAGCTCTGTTGTGACTTATTTGTCATCTCTTCCTGTTTCACAGGTTAAAGACTTTTTGAAGTAAAGAGGAGCATCTCATCTGGACCTGATTTGAGTAGAAATGTGTAGCAAAGCACAACTGCATTGACTTGTATGTTGAATATAAATCACTGATAATTTGTGAAGGAAATCAGGGATTGTGGTGGTTTAACTCTCATTTGAAATTAAATAATGATTTTACCTGGAAGTAACATTTTAGAGACTATACATTCAAACTTCTCAAAGTAAGAAGTAATCACTCTTGAATAATGACTGTCAAATAATTAGTATAACTTATTTATCTTAAACATTATTTAAAAGTTGGATGATCCCAAAAGCCCTGAATTTGTATTGGCATTCATTTATCTGATTTAATGGCAATGGTAGAAGTTGAACCTTGGGACAGTGCCCAAGTTTGGGGACAATAATAAGTAAACTGTTTGTTCCTTCAAAGGTCTATTATGGATATTGGGTGGTGCGACTCTGTGGGTGTCCTGGCTCCTGCTGCAGGTAGGGAAGGTGGGGGCCCTACCCCTACCCCTTATCCTTGAGGGAGGGGGGAGGGGGAGGGCTGGTTGTGTGAGGGGGGGGTCTGTTGTGTTTCTGGTTGCGTGTATAGTTGTGAGTTCCGTCAGTGTGGGGCGTGGGCCTAAATAGAGTGATCTAGGGTGTGTGTGGGTGCTGGTTGGGGAGGCAGAGGGAGGGGGGATCTGTGTGGCTGAGTGTGGGCTGTGGAGGTGTCGGTGAGGGGAAGGTCCAGGCTCGAGGTGGGGTGGTATGGGGACTGGTCGGTGTGGGGGAGTAGGTTGAGGGGGTGTGGGTTGGTAATGAGTGGTGAGTGAGGGGCGGACGGTGTATGGAGTAGTGTGTGTTCTAGTTGATGTAAGGTGGTGGGTAATAGTCTGTGGCCCAATCTCTTGTGTGCCCAGTTGGTCGCGATCTTAAGTGAGAGTGTGTTGGTGGGCCGGGGTGTTTGTGTGAATTAGTCTATTGTGTGTAGTGTTCTTTTAGGATCAACATATCATTGTGCATCCAGGTGTTGGTGTTGTCATGATTTGTTTGTAATGTGGTGTCTGTGGGTGGTGGGTTTGATGAAGTGGGATCATTTGAGGACCTGTCGTAACATCCCCCTGGGTAGTTCCCGGGAGGACACCGCTCTGTCCGCTGTGTCCCTGTGGTGCAGGGCCTGGAGTATTTTAAAATATACTTTGTCTTTTCCACGGGTTGGGCCATCTGGTGCAATGTACCGGGTGTGTGTTGGTGGTGGGAGGAGTGGACGGGTGGATGGTGGAGGTGGTCTTTGTGGTCTGAGTGGTTGTGTGTGTTGGTGTGGGTCTGGTGTGTTCTGTGGTTTGATATGTGTGTGTGGGTCAATTGTGGTGATGGTGGGTGTGTGGGGGTCTCTACGGAAGGCTGGGGGGTCTATAACGGGATGCAGGTGTGGGAGGTAGCGTGCGTTTGTTGTGTGTGAGGCTGTGTGGTGTTGGTGCGATTGGTGTAGGTAGGCCTCCAGGGTGAATACATTTCAAAAAAGATAGATCTATTGCAAAAAGGGTGAAGCTGTGAGGGGGCTCTGACCTGCTGACGGTGACGATGGTGGTCCCGTGGTGGGTAGCCGGGGAGGGTGGTGGTCCCGTGGTGGATAGAGGCGACGGCAGGACGTTCCCTGGTAACTGCTGACGGTGACACAGCCAACGGGCCCATAGAAACACACTTCTTTTGGAAAGGATGAAAAGTACATCAGAGTAAATAAAAGGGGGGATCTGAGGACCCCGCCCGCACACACACGCATAGAAATATATACACATAAACATATATAAAAAATTTATAGAGAGACACACACACACACACACACACACACACAAACACACATGCATATATCCACGCATCCAGACCCATCCATACACATCCTCTCATTAATAGTAAATCATGCACATTTATACAAAATATAGGAATATAAAGGAGCACACTACAATCCCAGTGAATTCATGGGTGAATAATGCAGGAACCCTAAAATTGCACACACGTATACATATATATATATATATATGCATAAAAAACATGGTAAAAGCATGCAAGAAGTATAAAAAAAAAAAACAGGGTAAAGATAAGTGCTGGCAGATAAGTGTAGGATAGATCAAATGAATAAATAAATAAATAGGAATATAAAAAAAGATAAATAAGACATAGTAAAACCATTCACACATCCATACCATCCTTTCACATAAAAGAAGCCTCCAATGAATAAGAGGGTAAGGGTTAGGGTTATGGGTAGCATAGCCCTAACCCCCGTCCCCGGAGCCCAATGGACGCTGTCCTGGGTCGTCTGGAATTGAAGGAGAGACCGTTGTTTAAGGTGACCGCATCGGGGGTCCACCTCCTCTATGCTGTCTCTCACAAAGCTGCTGAAGGCCTCAGTGCAGTGGAGCTGGTGAACGGATAGCTCGTTGGAAACAGAGAGGAGAGGAATGACGAAACGGGCCTGAGGGACTTTAGCTCTGGCTGTTCCAACGAGTCGTCAGATGTCTTTGATAACGGTAACGGCTGTTTGTTCCCTAAGACCGTTGTTTATGTCTACAGAAAAACCACCAGTCTGATGCCAGGCCTGGGGGACGGGAATCTAAGCAGGACCGCAGTGAGGTGTCTGAGGGTCGCTCCCAGGAAACTGTGGGCCTGAACCCCCGACCGTTTAAATGTGGGGACGCGGGCGATGTTAGAATCCCCCATAATGATAAGAGGCTTCCTAATGGCCGGAGCCCACAGGGAGGCTTTCCCGTTAGGATAGGGGGGTACCAATGGTTCGGTGGGGGGGGGGGGGGGAGTCCGGGGTTGATCTTCATTTGATGGTCTAGAACAAAAGGAAGGAGGTGGAGAGGGGGGAGGGGAGAGAGAGAGGGGGGGAGGGGGGAGAGGCTGGGGTCAGTGGGGACCATTGGACTGTGTCAGGTGAGCTAGGGATCAATACACGTTGGGTAATGGTTCTGCTGGGGGATTCTAAAACAGTGATTGGAGGGGGTGAGTGAGGGTGAGAATGAACTTGGGCAGTAAAGGAGAACCGTTTTGGTTGTTTATTATTTGAATCAGTACTAATATCACTCTGCTTGTTGTTTCCAGGAGCAGGTTCTGCTAGTCGGGAGAGTGGTGGAGAAACCAAAGGTACAGGTACCCCCTGGTGGACGACGGGGGGGCTGGCGCTGTCCCAGTGAGAGGCCATTAGGCCTAGTGACTAAAGGGGGGGGGGTCGAGGGCGGACATCCTGATATGGGTGAGTTACTAGTAATTGCTGTTGTATCAATGGGTTGGTGAGGACTGAGGTCCGCTGTGGTGGGTGGTGTTGGTGGAGGACCAGCAGTGGGTGTAGTCTAGGTAATGGGAGGCGTTGGGTGGTGTTGGACCAGCAGTGGGTGTAGTCTAGGTGCTGGGAGGCGTTGGGTGGGGGGGGTCCCTCTAGTTGTTTGGGTGGTTGAAGGCCGGGAGTGATAATAGAGGGGGGAGGAAAACCTGGGGTTAGGTTAAGGGAAAGAGGTGGGAGGGACAGGAGAGAGGGGATAACGGGAGGTTTAAACGGTAAAGTGTGTGTGTTGGGGTGTCTAAGAGGGGCTAGGGGGACCTGTGGTGGTGTAGGGAGCGGTGGGACGCCCTACTCCCCCTGATGAGTAGCGGGGGGGTGGGCCGAGGTGGTTAACAGGGAGTGTAGTGTGGTGATGGAGGATGAAGTCAGTCGCCTGCCGTAGCCTGGTGGGCCCACCTGAGGGCTCTGTCATAAGCCTCATTGTTGAAAGGCCCTTAACCAGTGCTGAGATCCAGTAGGAACCAAGCATAGTGTTCTTTAGAGCAGTCAGGTTCTGGTTCATCCACTTCGTAGTGTTATATTTTATTTTATTTAGGACCGTGTCTTTTGGAGCAGCTGGCTTGATGAATGAAGTCAGGTGAGCTACCTTTTGAGCCATCCCTGTTGGAGGGAAGCCTCTTGTGGTTGCTTCTTCAAGAATCTCTGTGATGAATAGCTTGTAATAATTTTAGGTAAACTTTTATTGAACTCTAAATCTGAACCCTAGATCTAAATTGTTTGTTGTGTTTTTTTTCTACAGCATTAACAGCTAGTAGAGGAGGCCAACGTGGTGGCCTACGCCTCAAAACACCCCTGGGCCGACGGCTGCGTTCTGCGGGCAGCACATGACGGGATGAAGCAGACTGAGGGTCTTGGAATGAGAAGGTCTATGAATCTGCGTCTAGGAGAGACCACCCTGCCTCTTGTCCAAAGTAAACGGAGACAACAGCCCCCTGTGAGCGGAATACACAGCTTATATATAAGCAGAGTCTGGGAGGATGAACTCCCAGAGGGGAAGTGGTCCAACTGGTTGGACATCATTTCTTGATATGAGTCAGACGGTTTGGTGTGGCTCACTTCATCACAGCAGGAAGACGACTAAGGTACTGTAGTCCACTCTGATCCATGATAGATCATAAATATGAATAACTTTGAGTCTTATCAATATGTTGATAGTTCGTTTCCTGTAAAACCACATGGTTAAAAACGTTAGTCAATGTATGGATGCATTGCTATTTGTTAAAATGGAAGATTCCTGCTCTGTAGAATGCTACGTGTTAGACTCTGGGCTTTGGGGATCAAACCCAGAACCTTCCAGCCTGGAGTCAAGCGTCAGGTTGAGGTTAATAATGACTGTTTCGTCTGATTCAGTATTGGTCCTTAATCACAAGTCCTGTGGTAACTTTAAAGGTACTGAGGATAGAATGGACAGTGGTTATATTTGTAGTGAGGTATTATGATTACATTATTTCAACAGGAAGACGGCCATCTTGGTTAGTGAAGGTGTTTAAACGTCATCTTGTACTGGGTCTTTTCCTCTGTGGGCCTGCATCATTCTGCAGTAGTGTAGGCCTACTCTATATCTGAGAGCATCACTCGTATGAGAGGGACATGACCTTCAAGGTGAATTAATTCTGCCGCGACCGCCTCAACACAGAAGTCACTGGTGACGACTGGTCCGTGTTCTTCAGCTCAGCTAATCCCACTGACATCCTCTCACCAGCAGATGGTGCTGCAGTGCACCTTTTCGAGGGTTTCAAAACGGACCTAGCAAAATGATCTACTTTACTACCGCTGGAGTTGAATGAATCACAGACTGCAGAAGAGTAGACCGTTTGTGACTTTTTTTCTTAGGACAGAATGTACAGCTGTTATATTTGTAGTGCAGTATCATTATAACATTATTTAGACAGGAAGACTAACATCTTGCTCTGTGAAGGTGTTTAAACGTCTTCTCTTACTTCTCTGCGTCTTGTTCTCTGAGGTTCTGCATCACAGATCTGGTTGTGATGTCATACCACATGAGGAAGTCCATACATGGTCCTGCCTCCAGAGCGGTTTAACCAGCACAGGGAGCAGTTGGTATGATATCCGCATGGTGAACTTGATCTTATCAGACACATTTTGTAGCCTTTTGAGACCTTCTGTGTTGAATGATGATACGTTATTAAAGAGTATAGTAAACCTCTGGGAATGAGAGGGTCTATGAATCTGCGTCATCTAAATCTGCTTCAATAGGTTGATGTCAGTTTCCTGTAAAAGCACATGGTTAAAAAAGTTAATGTATGAATGCATTGCTATTTGTCAAAATTACTATTGAATAATTTAGAAGATTCCTGCTCTGTAGAATGCTACGTGTTAGACCATGTGTAAGACTGTGGGCATTGGGGATCGAACCAAGAAACGTTCAGCCTTGACTCAAGCTTCAGGTTGAGGTTAATAATGACTATTTCGTCTGATTCAGGATTGGTCCTTAATCACAAGTCCTGTGGTGACTTTAAAGGTACTGAGGATAGAATGGATAGTTGTTATATTTGTAGTGGGGTATTATGATTACATTATTTCAACAGGAACACAGCCATCTTGGTTAGTGGAGGTGTTTGAACGTCATCTTGTACTGGGTCTTGTTCTCGGTGGGCCTGCATCATTCTGCAGTAGTGAAGGCCTACTCTATATCTGAGAGCATCACTCGTATGAGAGGGACATGACCTTCAAGGTGAATTAACACTGCCGCAACCGCCTCAACACATAGGTCACTGGTGGTGACGAATGGTCCATGTTCTTCAGCTCAGCCCATCCCACTGACATCCTCTCACCAGCAGGTGGTGCTGCAGTGCCCCTTTTCAAGGGTTTCAAAACGGACCTAGCAAAATGATCCACTTTTCTACCGGTGGAGTTGAATGAAGCACAGACTGCAGAAGAGTAGACCGTTTGTGACTTTTTTTCTTTTTTGTGTGTGTGTGTGTGTGTGTGTGTGTGAACTCTGAGTACTCTGCTCACTCTGAGTACTCTGTACTCAGAGTGAGCAGAGCTCAGAGCTCTCTGTCCATTCTTCATTTTCTAAAACAGTGATTTCTATTCATCACTGAATGAGGTCATAGATCAACCACCTATAAGAGGTTAGAGTATGAACTGGGAGGGGAACTGGTCCAACTGGTTGGTTCAGCATTGCCCTTGTATGAGTCGGATAGTTTGGTGTGGCTCACTTTGACACTGTAGGAAGAAGACTAAGATACTGTTGTCCACTCTTATCTATGATCGATCATAAATATGAATAACTTTGAATCTTATCAGTAGGTTGATCATCTTTAAGATTCCTGCTCTGTAGAATGATACCGGTTAGACTGTGGGCATTGGGGATCGAACCCAGAACCTTCCAGCCTGGAGTCAAGTGTCAGGTCGAAGTTAAGAATGACTTTTTCTTCTTGTGTCTCCTTGTGTCCTTTGGTGACTTTAAAGGTACTTAGGACAGATTGTACAGCTGTTATATTTGTAGTGCAGTATTATGATAACATTATTTAGACAGGAAGACGGCCATCTTGCTTTGCGAAGGTGTTTAAACATCTTCTCTTACCGGGTCTTGTTCTCTTACCCGATTACCCACAATGCTCAGAGAGTCTGAGGGAGGAGGTGGATGGTCAGAAGGAAGAGCAGAGGAGGCGCGCCAGAGAGGGAGTGGTGGACATCACAAAGCTCTACCTGATGGAGATGGACCAGGAGGAACTGGCCGACACACTGTGGGGTAAGAGACTGAATATTCTGTTATTTTGAAAAAAAGGAGGCTCATGCGGAAAAAAGAGATAGAAAAAAGTAGAAATGGGTTATTATTGGGGTATCAGGTTAAATGGTTTGATCCAGATATGTAGGGTTATCGTTAGGGTTGAGCATCGAAACTCGGTTCCAGTAGGGAACCGGTTCCGACGTAAACGGTTGTAACGAGATCGAATAAGAACGCACATTTCGGTTCCTCATAACGGTGCCTGGCGTTTTTTAACGCCCCCTGCCCCGCCCCCATGGTGTTGCGGCGTCAACTTGCGTTAGTGATGGGCGCTATACTGGTTCAGACTGAATAACGGTGTGTATTTTCGTTAGGAAATGCTTTCTGTGTCACGGCTTTCAAACATATAAACCATAAAGCCTATGGGCTCCTCGAGACTCGGGACGGACTTGTCAACGCGCTGCGGCATCGCTTACTTGATGTTGTTTTGATTGAAGATCGGCAGGTTGTAGTGGGTGAACGCGTGCGTGCGTGCGTGCGTGCGTGCGTGCGTGCGTGCGTGTGGCGAGCGAATGTAATTTTAAAGTAACAAACAAACAAACTCTAAGCCGATGCATGCATCCAAAACTTTCTGTTCAAAACCAAATAAACAAATCAAAAACAGAGTCGTTATTCGCTTCGAATACTTTTTCTTTTCAAAACTTGGGAATTAATACAGCGCGGTACCGAGCGGTTGAAAACAATGTTGGCGTCTCCTGTGGCTGCCTTGCGCACCTGAGTTATGTTACTTAATATGACTTTGGCAATAATGTTGCGCCATGATGCGTGCCTGCCTGCTTTCAGCAAGTCATTAATATTATTATTATTATTATTATTACTCAGAACAAGTCGTGCATGTATGCAAGTGTGTGCAGTTTCGTTTTTTTAAGTACCGGTTCGAGAACCGTTTTAGCACCGGAACCGTTTGAAAAGTACCGAGTAGGCACCGGTATCGGATAAAACCCAAACGATACCCAACCCTAGTTATCGTTGGGGTATCAGGTTAAGTGGTTTAATCCAGATATCTAGGGTTATCAGGTTAAAGAATGTTAAGCATTATACTGCAGATCAACAGCAGAATACCTCAGTTGAAGAGATGCAACACTATCTTGTTATATCAGCATAACAAGTAACTTGACGATGATTCACTATCATTAGACCAATCATACTGCTGTGAAAATATCAAAATGGTCCTGAACATTTTGAATCTGTAACATGCAGTCCTTGTCACTACCAGCTTCTCTGACCACAAGTAATGAAGCCACTAAATATCATTAAGTTGATAATTTAATAGGAAATATTGACCTGGTTCAACCGATGTCACCTTCCACTAACTGGTGCTTTTGTGGTTTTCTCTTTTAGGATCTGATGCTGTAGATTGCCAACAAAAAATCAAGTCTCATTTGAGGCAGAAGTTCAGTTGTGTGTTTGAGGGAATCGCTAAAGCAGGACAGCGAACCGATCTGAATGACTTCTACACAGAGCTCTTCATCACAGAGAGAGGCAGTGGAGAGGTCAACAAGGAACATGAGATCAGACTGATTGAAACATTTTCCAGGAAACCAGCCAAGGAGGAAACACCAATCAGATGTGAGGACATCTTTAAACCCTTACCTGGAAAAGATCAACCAATCAGGACAATAATGACAACAGTTCAACAGTTCACTCTGGACTGGGCTGAAGGCAAAACCAACAAAGACATACACTTCACACTTCTCCTCACTTTCACAGAGCTGAATTTACTGAAAGAGAAAGAGTTTAGCTTGGTGGAACTGCTTCATCACTTCTTTATTGAGATCAAAGAAGCAGGAATCTGCAGATTTCACCGGTTCCAAGTTGTCTTCATCCTGGATGGACTGGATGAGTGTCGACTTCCTCTGGACTTCCAGAACAACCCGATCTGTAATGATGTCACAAAGTCCACCTCGGTGGACGTGCTGCTGACAAACCTCATCAGGGGCGACCTGCTTCCCTCCGCTCGCATCTGGATAACCACACGCCCTGCGGCAGCCAATCTGATTCCTGCTGAGTGTGTTGACCAGGTGACAGAGGTGGGAGGGTTCACCGACCCACAGAAGGAGGACTACTTCAGGAAGAGATTCAGAGAGGAGACGCTGGCCAGCACAATCATCTCCCACGTCAATTAATCACGAAGCCTCCACATCATGTGTCACATCCCAGTCTTCTGTTGGATCACTGCTACAGTTCTGGAGGACTTCAAAACATCCCAGAAAGGAGAAAAGATGCCCAAGACTGTGACTCAGATGTACAGCCACTTCCTGAGGGTTCAGTCCATACAGGGGGACAGGAAGTACCATGGGAGAGCTGAAACCGATCCAAACTGGAGTTCAGAGACCAGGGAGATCATTGTTTCTCTGGGAAAACTGGCTTTTAACCAGCTGGAGAAAGGCAACCTGATCTTCTACGAGGCAGACCTGGCAGAGTGTGACATCGATATCAGAGCAGCCTCAGTGTACTCAGGAGTGTTCACCCAGATCTTTAAAGAGGAGTGTGGGCTGTACCAGGACAAGGTGTTCTGCTTTGTCCATCTGAGCATCCAGGAGTTTCTGGCTGCCCTTCATGTCTTTCTTTCCTTCATCGACAATGGTGTAAATCTGCTCACAGAAGAACAGCCAACCTCCGGTGAAGATAAACTCATCCTCTTCTACCAGGGTGCAGTGGACAAGGCCTTACAGAGTGAGAACGGACACCTGGACTTGTTCCTCCGCTTCCTCCTGGGCCTCTCTCTGGAAAACAATCAGAATGTCCTGCGATGTCTGCTGGGACAGACAGGGAGTAGATCACAAACCAAGGAGGAAACAGTGTCTTACATCAAGAATAAGATTGGTGGAGATCTCTCTCCAGAGAGAAGCATCAATCTGTTCCACTGTCTGAATGAGCTGAACGACTGTTCTCTAGTGAAGGATATCCAACAGTACCTGACATCAGGAAGTCTCTCCAGAGAATCTCTCTCCCCTGCTCAGTGGTCAGCTCTGGTCTTCATCTTACTGTCATCAGAAGAGGGGCTGGACGTGTTTGACCTGAAGGAATACTCAGCTTCAGAGGAGGGTCTTCTGAGGCTGCTGCCAGTGATCAAAGCCTCCAAAAGATCTCTGTAGGTTTACTCATAATAATGTATGACTATACACAACACAATATACCTGATAGTAGAATACATAAGTTATAAGTAACAAAACATATCTGTCGGTTCACTAATAACATGTATTACAATAAACCCATTGACCCACTTTTCTATTAAAGATGAAGACAATAACCAATAAACAGATGGAGGTCAAGTCTATTTTCGAAAAAATGTAGGGGGATATATGAGTCGAATGGTATGACCCAAGATACGTCAGACAGAGAAAGCGCGCATATTCGACGGTACCGCCTTGTCATTGGTTTACCCAGGTGCCATTCCAACACCATTGCTACCTCTCATTGGCTGAATCTTTGAGAACGTTGTAGACTCAATCAATGGAAGTCGCGAGGAAGACGGAGCTCTGTTCGTTTGTATATTTTATTTACGTGACCATATGTTTGGTTTATGTTTAAAAAAAAAAGAATCAAAGAACCAGTTCTTCTTGTTTTGGGGAACCAGTTCTTGTCGTTCACGTTCGGGATTCGTTCGTTGTAACGAATCAGTCGCGACCGACACATCCCTAGTTAGTAGTAGTTATTTCAGTGTTTTACTTATTTGTAATTATATATTAATAAAGACCCTGTTATTCTCAGTCCTTCATATAGCCTGTGAGTGTTTTTTTTTTTTGGGGGGGGGTGCCCTTTTTTCAGGTCAGAGCAACTGACCCTCAAAATTCCTGTGCACGTCCCTGCTCTAAGTGTCTTAAAGCGCTCTGTTATAAACAGTAACATTAGGGATACTCTTGCATCTTTAGTGCACCCATAAATGGGCCAGTAATGTTGGCACATTGTCACTTAACTTCTGCTGCTTGGTCAGGATTGACTTTTCATCAGTCCTGGCCCACAGACTATAGGGTGAGACAGGAAGTACCATGGGAGAGCTGAAACCGATCCAAACTGGAGTTCAGAGACCAGGGAGATCATTGTTTCTCTGGGAAAACTGGCTTTTAACCAGCTGGAGAAAGGCAACCTGATCTTCTACGAGGCAGACCTGGCAGAGTGTGACATCGATATCAGAGCAGCCTCAGTGTACTCAGGAGTGTTCACCCAGATCTTTAAAGAGGAGTGTGGGCTGTACCAGGACAAGGTGTTCTGCTTTGTCCATCTGAGCATCCAGGAGTTTCTGGCTGCCCTTCATGTCTTTCTTTCCTTCATCGACAATGGTGTAAATCTGCTCACAGAAGAACAGCCAACCTCCGGTGAAGATAAACTCATCCTCTTCTACCAGGGTGCAGTGGACAAGGCCTTACAGAGTGAGAACGGACACCTGGACTTGTTCCTCCGCTTCCTCCTGGGCCTCTCTCTGGAAAACAATCAGAATGTCCTGCGATGTCTGCTGGGACAGACAGGGAGTAGATCACAAACCAAGGAGGAAACAGTGTCTTACATCAAGAATAAGATTGGTGGAGATCTCTCTCCAGAGAGAAGCATCAATCTGTTCCACTGTCTGAATGAGCTGAACGACTGTTCTCTAGTGAAGGATATCCAACAGTACCTGACATCAGGAAGTCTCTCCAGAGAATCTCTCTCCCCTGCTCAGTGGTCAGCTCTGGTCTTCATCTTACTGTCATCAGAAGAGGGGCTGGACGTGTTTGACCTGAAGGAATACTCAGCTTCAGAGGAGGGTCTTCTGAGGCTGCTGCCAGTGATCAAAGCCTCCAAAAGATCTCTGTAGGTTTACTCATAATAATGTATGACTATACACAACACAATATACCTGATAGTAGAATACATAAGTTATAAGTAACAAAACATATCTGTCGGTTCACTAATAACATGTATTACAATAAACCCATTGACCCACTTTTCTATTAAAGATGAAGACAATAACCAATAAACAGATGGAGGTCAAGTCTATTTTTGAAAAAATGTAGGGGGATATATGAGTCGAATGGTATGACCCAAGATACGTCAGACAGAGAAAGCGCGCATATTCGACGGTACCGCCTTGTCATTGGTTTACCCAGGTGCCATTCCAACACCATTGCTACCTCTCATTGGCTGAATCTTTGAGAACGTTGTAGACTCAATCAATGGAAGTCGCGAGGAAGACGGAGCTCTGTTCGTTTGTATATTTTATTTACGTGACCATATGTTTGGTTTATGTTTAAAAAAAAAAGAATCAAAGAACCAGTTCTTCTTGTTTTGGGGAACCAGTTCTTGTCGTTCACGTTCGGGATTCGTTCGTTGTAACGAATCAGTCGCGACCGACACATCCCTAGTTAGTAGTAGTTATTTCAGTGTTTTACTTATTTGTAATTATATATTAATAAAGACCCTGTTATTCTCAGTCCTTCATATAGCCTGTGAGTGTTTTTTTTTTTTGGGGGGGGGTGCCCTTTTTTCAGGTCAGAGCAACTGACCCTCAAAATTCCTGTGCACGTCCCTGCTCTAAGTGTCTTAAAGCGCTCTGTTATAAACAGTAACATTAGGGATACTCTTGCATCTTTAGTGCACCCATAAATGGGCCAGTAATGTTGGCACATTGTCACTTAACTTCTGCTGCTTGGTCAGGATTGACTTTTCATCAGTCCTGGCCCACAGACTATAGGGTGAGACCACTACATTATTATGCATTCTGAGTGAACTATTGCTGATTCCTTAGTCCATCCACACATGGAAATTGGACAACTACTCTCACAGTATAAGTAGTCTATCGGACATTTCATTTATATAGTAAACTGTCTCTTACAGATGATGATCGCCAGAGTACGGAAGAGGATTAGGGCCACACATGTAAAAAAAAATTAAGTTCTGACTTTATTCTCAGAATTCTGAGAAAAAAGTCAGAATTCTGACTTTAATCTCAGAATTCTGAGAATAAAGTCAGAATTCTGACATTAATCTCAGAATTCTGACATTAATCTCAGAATTCTGATTTTAATCTCAGAATTCTGAGAAAAAAGTCAGAATCCTGACTTTAAAGTCAGAACTACGGGTATCTGTAAGGACCAACCTCCGTGGGAGAGACACTTTGCTTTATGCAGCAGGAGGAAACCTATGGAAAGCCTGCTTTGAATTCTGAATACTGGACTTGGTTAGCTTAAATAGGCTATTAAGTTACCTTATAGCCTACTTGTAGTGAAGTATTTTTAACAGTGTGTGGAATACAGCTGATCACTTTCACTGGCTAAACAAAATGAATCCCGAACAGTTGAACCTCTGAATTGATCCTGAAAGCCTATGTCCTAGAATAATTCATTTGTATTCCGTTTTAGGCCATCTCACTAAAGGTCACTTAAATGTAGCCTATTTAAGCTCACCAAGTCCAGTATTCAGAATTCAAAGCATTTATTCACAAATCTATTTTTTTGACAAGCGGAGCCGACAGTCCTGTGCGAGTATGCAAATTAGCCATGTGTGCCAAACAGAAGATAGACGCAATGTATAGAACTGATTGTTGTGCGTTGTTGTGGATATGTAGGCTGGTTAGTTGTGGTTGTTTGTGGTTTTAGTGAAACAGCTTTGCCTTGGAGTTGGAGAAGTTGGAGTGATTGTGTGAATGTGCGAGAGAGAGCGCACCTGCCGTGGTGATGTTGGGCTTATTGTGGGCTTATATGTGGTATCTGTCTGATCGTATTAGCTGTAGATGGATGGTTAAATAATGTCACAAGATCGATCATACTGCAGGCTCTCATTTGCAAATGCACTGATTGTGTGCCCGTCTCCGATATGCTATATACCTGGCATTTATTCAGTTCATGTTCTTCTGAGTGCGCAAGAACGGTGCCAATTATTGTCGTCTTTGCATTGTAATGCACAACTTTGCCCCTCCCTGTTATAAAATAACGTGCATCCCAACAGCTTTAGCCAATGCAGGCTCCTATTGCTTTACCAGTGTGTTTAACGTGTGTGCGTGTGTGCGTGTGTTGTCATGTAGGCTATAGATATAGATTGATTGTCTTGGCTTGCTTGCATCCATGAAATATTGTAATGTTATGGCCGAGCTGGCTACGGCATATCGAGAACAATCTGGGGATGAGGGCATCCCCGAATATTGACGGGTATTTTGCACACTGCCATCTCAATATATAGCCTAACATATACAAATATATCACTGTACTAGACACAAATGTATTTTCCACTAGCTAGTGGTGGTCATTACATTGTAGTGAAACTAGTAAAGACAACACAGCTTTATGTTACGGCGAAACATGGAGGCACTGCAGCTCTAGTCTCGACAATGCGTTACTTTAGTCTGGTATTTCTCTTCACTGATTGGTTAGACAGCCTTCAAACTTAGTGGTCAAGCAAAGAAGAGGGAGGGCTCGTTCAGCATACCTAATATCCGGAGTGAATAACTAATAGCCGGAGTGACTAACTAATAGCTGGAGTGAATGACTAATAGCCGCGGCTATTAGTCATTCAAAACCGTATTCCGTAACCGAATTCTTGCCAAACCGCACGGAATCCGTGCGGTTTTGCCCTTTTACCGCGCCATTCTAGGGCCGGATTGTGGCCTTCTTGGCTTTCCATAGGTTTCCTCCTACTGCATAAAGCAAAGTGTCTCTCCCACGGAGGTTGGTCCTTACAGATACCCGTAGTTCTGACTTTTTTCTCAGAATTCTGACTTTTTTCTCAGAATTCTGAGATTAAAGTCAGAATTCTGAGATTAATGTCAGAATTCTGACTTTTTTCTCAGAATTCTGAGATTAATGTCAGAATTCTGACTTTAATCTCAGAATTCTGAGAAAAAAGTCAGAATTCTGAGATTAAAGTCAGAATTCTGACTTTTTTCTCAGAATTCTGAGATTAATGTCAGAATTCTGAGATTAATGTCAGAATTCTGACTTTATTCTCAGAATTCTGAGATTAAAGTCAGAATTCTGACTTTTTTCTCAGAATTCTGAGAATAAAGTCAGAACTTAATTTTTTTTTACATGTGTGGCCCTAATCCTCTTCCGTACCAGAGTGCTACCATTAGAAAATTAACATTATTTGTCAAAGGGGGTTTGCAAATATTACTGCAAGGTATTGTATGTTACTGATCTTAAATGTGTTTACATTTTCACATGAATACATTTTCAATTCTAATAGATTAAGTTGTTGTTGTGAGCACTGCTTCATATACAGTAGGTTTGAACATCACTGACTGTTTTAATGAATCACTTAAATCGTTAGAACGGAGCATGAATCACAGGAAGGCCTGGGCCCGTGCAGTGATCTTTCATTTGTTTTCTGACATTAAAATGTCGTCACCTTTTTGGGCCATCACCAGTTTGCACCCCTGATAATGATACTTTTGGTCATGTTAGTGGTTTCCCTGATTGATCTATAATCTAGATGGTAGTACAATCTAACCGAGTTCTAGGTAAAGGTGATACTTCTAGGTAAAGGTGATACTCAAGTGAAATAGAAAGAAGCCAAAAGTCCTGTTGTTGAGTGGACCTCGCTCCACAGCGGAATAGAGACTAGGGCTTGGGGCGCTACAATGCTGATATATTATTTGGCCGTTGAATACCCGCTTGTTTCCGGGAAGGCCTTCTTCCATGGGTGGCGCTGTGGCAAATGGTCCCAATCCAAATGTGGTGTAACGTATTATGTGTGAGAAGCTTTCTCTTGGCCATCTTCAACCGCTGGCCAGAAGGAGCTCCCCACATCCACACACACCTCACCACCGGTGTCCCTTCACTGGACCAGGAAGTGCTTCATAAAAGGACCGTCACCAAGAAAACGCCACGTGTGTTTGGAGTAGGACGTTCACAAGGACGTGTGTGGCTTGTCTGGCTGCCTGGTCACACAGGAAGGCTGTGCTTCTTTGGCCTCAGCTCTGAGCTCCAACCCCTCTCATCAGAGATCTGGACCTGAGCTACAATCACCCAGGAGACTCTGGAGCTGCGCTGATCTCTGCTGGACTGGAGGATCCACGCTGGAGACTGGACACTCTCAGGTATGGAGAGGACGGCTCACCACTCAGGGACAAAGTCTCCTACAAGGATTCATGTCGCTGCTAGATGAAGTGGTTTGAAGAGGGTACACAACTCATGTTGTGTAGAACGTTATGAGACAGCAGTTGATGAAGGTGAATGTTTCAACATGCTGCTCTCACTTTGTTTCCCCCCCAGTGTGGAGCACGGTGGAGTGTGGAGGCTGAAACCAGCTCCACAGAGATGTGAGTGTCTGTTTGATTCATCACATCACACACTCACTATTGAGATGGAAAGTCCATCCACACACAGCAGGAAGTGAGGTCACATCCTACTGGGAATGAAGATGATGGCTGACATCATGTATCTTACGTATATTAATACTGTCCACCATCACAATTAAACCTGCTTGTATAAAACCCAGCAGGTATTACATTGATATATTATGTATTGGATAGTTAATAGTCTAGTGATTATTATCAGACATAATCCTGATAATTATCATGAAGCTAACGTCTGGGCTCGGGGGAGGGGGGGGGGGGGTGGGTGAGAGGGGGGGTGACGGGGCTGAGGGGGGCGGTGATGGGGCGGTTGGGGTGCTGAGTGGGGGCTGAGGGTCCCGTCCCGGATCCCGGACTATAATGGAACTAATGGAACAATAGAGTAACTATAACATCACATGACCCCCCCTCACATAACTGAGGGGGGGGGGGGGGGGGGGGGGGCGGGGCGTTGAGGGGGAGGGGGGGTGCTGGAGGGGTGCTGAGGGTCCCGGTTCTGGGTGAGGGGGCCTGATGGGGAGGAGGCTGAGGAGGGGGAGGGGGGCTACGGGGGGCGGTGAGGGGGAGGGGGCTGAGGAGGGGGAGGGGGGCTACGGGGGGCGGTGAGGGGGAGGGGGCTGAGGAGGGGGAGAGGGAGAGGGAGTCTGAAGCAATAGTGTAACTATTATCACATGACCATCCCCCCCCCCCACATGTCATGTTCAGGAGAACAGTACTAGTGATGAATGAGTGTATTCATAACACTGTTGTTGATGTTTTCATAACGTTGTTGTTGATGTATTCATAATATTGTTGTTGATGTTTTCATAACGTTATTGTTGAGGTGTGTGTATCTTTGAATGTGTACATATTAGGGCTGCAACAACGAATCGATAAAATCGATAAAAATCGATTACTAAATTGGGGGGCTCCGTAGTAATATGATTGATTCGTTCAAATGCAACAGAAAAAAATAAATAATAATTTAGATTTTGGTGAAAACTTGTTTTCCCAGTAATATAAATTAGATAGTAAAGATAGAATTATGACCTGTTTAATGTCCTATCTTGAACTATCATCATCTTATCAGCAATTAAAGCAATATTACAAGTTCTATTTCAAGGAGTCTCGAAAATGGTATCAATAGGTTTGACCGGTTAACCATGGACATCCCTTATATGTTTTTTTTTGGTTTATCCCAGTTATGTTTTTTATTATTTTTTATTATTTAATATTACTTTTAATAGTTCCGGGAAGTTGGAGCAATAACCTGGTGTTTTTACACTTAAGTCTACACTGTGAATTTGAAGTAATGTTCAGTTTTTGAATAAAGATGCGGCTAAAAAGATGCAATTACAAATGTTTCTATTTTTTATCCGATTCATTGAATAATCTGAAAAATAATCAACAGATTAATCGATTGTTAAAATAATCGTTAGTTGCAGCCCTAGTACATATGTATATGTATGTATGTGTTCATATCTATGTATATGTACACAGAGCGCAGTAGAACAGTACTAGTGGTGATGATGATGATGATGATGAAGAATGGTTCAGCAGCTCATCATGTCTGGTTCTCCCTCAGATGCCTGTGACCTCACACTGGACCCCAACACGGCCCACAGACACCTCTCTCTGTCTGAGGACAACAGGAAGGTGACGTTGGTTGGAGAAGACCAGTCGTATCCGGATCGCCCAGAGAGATTTGACTCCTGGCGCCAGGTGTTGGGTAGAGAGGCTCTGACTGGCCGCTGTTACTGGGAGGTAGAGTGGGAAGGACCTGTTGGTATAGGAGTGACATACAGAGGAATCACAAGGAGAGGAGGGGGTGGTGACAGCAGCCTTGGATGGAACAACAAGTCCTGGAATCTTTATTGTGATGATGGTCGTTACTCTGCCCGGTACAACGGTAGAGTAACAGACCTCCCCCTCCCCCCCGCTGGCTCCACCAGAGTAGGAGTGTATCTGGACCGGCCTGCTGGCTGTCTGTCCTTCTACAGAGTGTCCCCAGGTGAAGGAGGGTCCTCAGACACACTGACACACCTCCACACCTTCTGGTCCTCCTTCACCCAGGAGGACCTCCTCCCGGGGATCTGGGTAGGGTGGGGGGCCTCAGCGTCTCTATGTCGGTCTTAGACACATACAAAGGGTAGGGCCCTCGGGGCTCGGTGGGGCCTCAGTGTCTCTGTTGGGAGGGGGGGTGATGCAGGTGGGGGAGGGTGGGTGGTGAGGGTGTTGACACAAACACACCCAGTGGGCTGAGGGTGTCTGAGGGCTCTGGTAGGGGGGTTCCAGGGGGCCTCTGTGTCAGTTATAGTCTCTCTGTCTCTGTCTCTGTCTCTGTCTCTCGCGGTCTCGGTCTCGGTCTCGGTCTCTCTCTCTCTCCCCACACACACGCCTATATTAAAACACTACGCGTGCATATACATTACACATAATGAAGTACACATGCATGTATGCATTAAAGAATCTCCTCATTGAGCCCATGGTTCACCTGGAGACCACTGGCCTTCAGAACGCCACGCCCAATTACCAATTGGTCTCACTCACTGCTCTCCTGTTCAGACTCAACGGGCAAAGCCCTTGAATCATTCATCATATCTCTTGTTTGGTGGGGGTACTTCACCCCCTAACCGAGCACCCCCGGGGACTGCCCCGATCTTGTTGCCCCCCTCAGGGTAGCTGGGTTAGAGAGCCCCCCCCCCGTCGTAAGGTCTGGTGCCCCAAACTTCCCCCCGTTTCTAAGGCTAAGCCTTCCTCTGGGCCCTTTAGTGTTGTTCAGACCAACAGAACCACTTTACTGCTGGGGACAGTGAGAGCTGTCAGAGGAAGGTGGAGCTTCACTGCCCAGCAGAGGGCGGTGTCTGGACACTCCATTTCCTTTATTTTACAATTTAAATCTGTTTGGTTTAATCATGAGTAACCTAATGAGTTTTTTATTTTTTAATTAGCCTACACCTGGTTTACTTGTGGATGATGAGTATACTTTTTCATGTTTACTATTGCCTTTTATGCTTCATTTTGTTGATTTATAAAATTGTTAATTGTTTACCAGTAGCTAAACTGAATTCTCATTTAAAGGGTGATCTTTAAATGTTTAATATGATCAAGAGGGAGGAAAGTAGAATGTTGGTGTACTTTAGTGTCTCTCTGTGTTCACATCTCTTAGTGTAGGAACAGGCCAGTGCCTCTCCTACTGTACGAGGTGTTATTTCCAACATTCTGTCATTTGTGATGTCCCAACAAGGACGAACCAACCCTGTCGTTTGGGACATAGCCAGGGCCATATACCTTATCAAGGGAGACTGTTATTTTGTTATTCACGCTTTATTTCCTATAATACTGGCCCCAACCCTTTGGTTTGGTGAGAAGAGGGATGGACAGCCAAGGAGCACGTCTGGAGACTGCTCCTCACCTCCTACACTGAGACTATCCCACCTAAGTCTGTACATGTGCTGTATTACATCCTCCAATAAGCCTTCTATTCAACCCTCTGATCCAACCTGGCAAGTTGCTTTGATTTCCACTTCAAGAATTACTACTACGAGGAGAAATACACAACGCAGAGTCTTTACGAACAGTTTAGAAATAAGCTGAAATCTAATATAGATCTGTTTAAACTAATTTATATTCTTATTTTTTGTTAGCCTACAAAAAGCTTTTTTTGCAGTCAGTTCAGCTGAACATCTTACTGTATTACACTAACAAATAAGTTACCTTTTTATACTTGTGCAATGATTTCATCATTCAATCCCCTGAAAGAACATTTTCTTACCGTAGTGTTTTTCATTTTACCTATCAGTGCAATTACTGTACTGTGAGTTTTGCCAAAATAGGTAACATTGGTGTATTATCAGAACTCCAACAATGTTGCAGTATCAACTATAGGTGTACAGTATGACTCTGTGGGATTGTGAGTTTAGCCCATTGGAGCTCATTGGATAGACAAATATGCATTGAATCCTATCGAGATACAATTGTGTCAATGCAATATTCATGCGATATATTCACAGTATTGTATTAAAATATGGCAACAATATTGATTCTTTTTGTACCACCTAATTGCAACTTTAAAAGATGAATATTTTTCAAAACAATTGTATACCTTTTGAATAAGTAACATGGCCTCATAAAGTCAAATCATAGGTAAACAGTATTTTTAAATGTATCACACAAGTGTTTTTGATGTTGGGTATGCTTTCTAAGAGAAATTCATATGATCGTTGTGTTTCTTGTTTTGGTGGGAAAAAAATCTGTTTTTAGAAGAGAGAACATGGTTTTGAGTGCAATGTTTCGTTTTGAAAGAGATTTGTGGATTTTTGACAAAATGGTAAACTCTTTTCAGATTTGTCCCTAGTGTTTTGGGAAATTTAGCTATAGTTTCAGAAAACGTGTTTAAACAATTGAGAAAAACTCTAAGAAAAGCTTCCTTCTTGTTCAGAACACCGCTGATAGACTCCTAGAGCCCTATTTTAGCGGCTTGAAACGCAAGTGAGAAGCGCAAAACGGAAGTAGCTTTGTGGGCGGGGCTCTGCCGCTGTTGCTATTATAACGGCGGATAAATTATTCTTGAGCCCGACGCAAATCTAAAAAGGGTTGCCCTGAGGTAGCCTAATTTCCCGTAGGTTTGGTTTGGGCCTAACGTGCCATAAACCAATGAGAGTGCCATCTCCCATCCCCTTTAAGAGCCATGAGCACATTTGAAACTGATGAGTTGATATTTTGACAGCGCGTTTATAATCTCCGATAAGACAGATGGATGACCACATGAAATTCAACATTCAAATTCATTTTTTGGCCCAACAATTTAACCTCATTCACACATGGAATAGCGTTGGTAACCCTTCCTTTTACAGTCCCCTAATTACTAGGTATTTACCCGGTACATACATGGTAAATCATAGTGTATTACTGGGTAATTACCACTGGTAATAAGAAGGTAAATACAGAGGTAGTTAGCCGGCAAATACATGGTAAATCATAGTGTATTACTGGGTAATTACCACTGGTAATAAGAAAGGAATTATCCAGTAAATTATAGTGTATTACTGTGTAATTACCACTGGTAATAAGAAGGTAAATACAGAGGAATTACAGCTGAAGTACTAAGTAAAACCTCCACTATTACCCATCAACTCAACTAAGTAGCGTGTAGTTGTAACTGTTTTAGGTTGGTAATAACTCCGATATTGTGTACTTCCTAGGAAATTAGGCAACCAATTCTTAGAAACACTTATTATCCAAGGTTTATGTTCTTAACAGCCAAAGTTTAATGATGTACTATCTAGAAATTAGCATAGTACTTTCTAATAAAATACTTTTTCTTAGTTATTATTCATAGCTACACCCATTTAGAAAGGGTTTATTCGATTTACCACTATGGAATTACTTACCTGGTAACAACCTCTGCAGGAACAGTTTTCCTCTAGTGTTATGGTACATCTTCTTAAATACTGGGTACAAAGCCGTTTGTTTCCATGGTATTACCAGGTTCTTACCATATAATTTATAATAGATACATTCCATTATCCATGCAGTCAACACAAACTTGTACCATGTACGTTCTGCGAGGTTACCAAGTAAAACACACCAATTTACCCAGTAATTAAGCTGAAACTGTACTGTAAAAGGAAGCCTCGTTTGTTTCCATGGTATTACCAGGTTCTTACCATATAATTTGTAATACATTATTCCCTTTTCCATGCAGTCAACACAAACTTGTACCATGTACGTTCTGCGACGTTACCAAGTAAAACACGACAATTTACCCAGTAATTAAGCTGAAACTGTACTGTAAAAGGAAGCCTCGTTTGTTTCCATGGTATTACCAGGTTCTTACCATATAATTTGTAATACATTATTCCCTTTTCCATGCAGTCAACACAAACTTGTACCATGTACGTTCTGCGACGTTACCAAGTAAAAAACGACAATTTACCCAGTAATTAAGCTGAAACTGTACTGTAAAAGGAAGCCTCGTTTGTTTCCATGGTATTACCAGGTTCTTACCATATAATTTGTAATACATTATTCCCTTTTCCATGCAGTCAACACAAACTTGTACCATGTACGTTCTGCGACGTTACCAAGTCAAACACGACAATTTACCCAGTAAGTAAGCTGAAACTGTACTGTAAAAGGAAGCCTTGTTTGTTTCCATGGTATTGCCAGGCTCTTACCATATAAGTTGTAACTGGTTAATCCCTTTTCCATGCAATCAACACAAACCATATATGTTCTGCAACATCGTTCACCAGTAGTTAGGCACTTTAATGGTTGTTATAAAACCCCAAACCACTGTTGATGAAAGACATATTAAAATTAAACAAAATCAAAGGCTTATCTTTCAAACAATGCATATCTCACAAACAGGCACTGAACACTGAAGAAATCGGACAAAAAAAAGAGCCGTCCACATCAACTCAATTTAAATGTTACTGATGGTGTTTTCATAAAACACATGACAGTGTTATGGCAAGTGACCACAAGGAAGACTCAGGCATGCAAACTGGC
This sequence comes from Gadus morhua, assembly GCF_902167405.1. Lineage (NCBI taxonomy): Eukaryota > Metazoa > Chordata > Actinopteri > Gadiformes > Gadidae > Gadus > Gadus morhua. The sequence continues at coordinate 2,244,898 of NC_044054.1, forward strand.
TCGGGGTGAAAAAGGTGAGAATGATGCGTGAGCTGAGAAAAACACATATATATGTATACACACCTGTGTTGAATAAAACACTTACACTTTGTTCAGATTGTTATGTTTTTTGTTATCCCTCTTCTGTTTAGCTATTTCACGCATACAGTCACTGCATTTCCAACTTGATATTTTTAAATGTGTGGTGTCAAACTTTAAGCAACTTCTATGAATGAGTTGTCTTTTACAGATTCCTGACTTACACTCAAGTCTGTCTTCATTGTGCAGTACAGGGACCCCACAGTAACAGCCCTTGCCTTCAGATGTTTTTTTGTCATGTGATGTTAGAATAGGAGCTGTGAACACCTTTGCTACAAGCTCTGTGATGACACATTTCTTCACAAATTTGCTAACCTTTTCACACATGGACTCAAAAAAGTCAGTATCAGGCGGAATCCTCTCAATGTGCATTTCCCCATTGCCTCCTTTCCCCGGTCCCCAGACAGCAAAGTCACAGTAGCTTGCTTGTGTCAGATGAATTTGTGTCTGCACCTGATAGAAGTACTGATGGTCCCTCTTTAAGAAAAGTTTACCGCCAACCTCTTTGAGACAGAACGTGCTGTCCTGTTTACTTTTCTCCACCAAAGTGCTATGCTCAAGACTGCTGGGTGCCTTTACTTCCAAAACACCCATTTCATGGCAGTCACATGTTAATATGCCGTCTGGGGATGCCCCTAACCATGGATATTGAGGGTTGATGACCAGGCCTCCCTTCCTGACAGTGAGGTTGGTGTGGTGGCTCTCCATCGTTTTGGTGTACTTCTCAACTGCCGTTCCCTCGTGTTCAGTGCCCCATCTAAAAACCGAAAAATGTACACAATGTCATTCTAAATTTTGTGTTATTTATCTTGATAATTTGTTTTTTACCAGCAAGGTTAGTAAATGTTAAGGTAAGTAAATGTTAATCACAAAAGTGCTGGTGAGGGAAAGCACGACAATTGGCATAAAAGTTTTTAATACAGCCTTAGGCCACGTTCACATCTAGCGTTTTTTGTAATAGGGAAAAGTTGAGCCTACCGTTTTATCAACAAAAATAAAAGCTGGCAGCGTTTTTGGCCCTAAAAGCGGCGAGAGCGTTTTTTCCATCGCCTAGCAATGAATCCATTCTAGACCTGACGTTACTCGCCTACTACGTATCCAGGCTAGAGCCCATTAGACATGTTGTAGATCTCGACATGTTCTGTAATTAAAACTATTAATCGCCCCACCGGCACTTTCCCGAGTGATTTGTCTGCCATTGTTTCTTGTTTTGACAGTTGAGAGTTTCCTTCGTGACGAAGTGTCAATGTTCCGCTTGTGATTGGTCAGTTGACCAAAAAAAAAAAACGCTGGGAGAGGCGTTTAAAAAAGCGGCCGTGACTTTATCCAGAAACACTCTGCTCCATAGGAATATAATGTAAAACGAGCGCTGCCAGATTTAAAAAAACGCTAGATGTGAACGCGGCCTTAGTCATCTTTCACAACATTGTGGGCTTAAAACTGTTTGTCTGGGTCCGTGTGGCAGGCTGCTCGGATGTTTGACGCAGTCACCCTTCCTGCCTTCTGGTCAAACCACATGGCACATTTTGCCTGTGGTCTTGTCTCATTTTCTATGGCACGGCACTTGAAAAAGGTAGCAAGGTAGAGTAGCAAGTTAGTGATTTGTGACATCTAAACAGTGATGTATTAACTTTTATTGACAAAAATATTTGAAAAAAAGTGACAATTGAATTCTGTGGAGAACGTTTTCTGCACTTGAACTATCATAGTTACTGCCTGAGACATTCCTGACATCCATATCTTCAATCACATTTACTGACTGATGTAAAATTGTACCTGTTCTTCTGTTATGCTTAACCCTGTGAACACTTCCTCTCTCTTTGCCTGCAGTTCTTGGTGTGACAGTGACCTGTGCTGGGGCTTGTACGTCTGGCTTAAGGGTGCTGGGATGTTCAGTTGCACTGCTCGAGGTATATACCTCTTTGCATGGCCAGGGATAACAGACAAAGTTATCCCTGGCCGGTTGCCTTTCAGTGCCTTCTGATGAATGTAGCATACTATAGAGTGCTGTGCATTCATCTGGTGTTGGAGGTGGAATCTTGACCGGGGGGAGGTCACCACATCCATCAGCAGATCTCTTTCTCTGGGCCTTTGTGCAACCTATCTGGCTCCCTTCTGCATACCTTACTGTCCTTATGGCAGCCATACTAGGCTCGTTCCAGCTACAGGCCTTATCAGTGCATGCAGTGCCACTCAGTTTGTTCACAGCTGCTAGCAAAGCGTAGAGTATGGCACCTACATGTAAGCACACTTCCCCTAAACCGGCCAAACATGTACAGTGGCCAAATCGCACCAATCCCTCTTTCTCCACAGCAACCCAAGCTGTCAACTGGGAGTCATTTAACCTGTAGGAATGGTTTACCTGACATTTGGAAGAAAGAACGTTTTGATTAGATTTATGTTATAAGCGACCGTATCAACCTAAATAAAAATATTCATGCATTGTCACTACTGCCCTAGAATGCTGACTGAAAAAGTGAACTGACACCAACAACCCAGATCAATGTTAGCTAACGCTAATTACCTCACCTTCGCTTTGACAATGAAGAATTACTTGTCCTTCACCTCCCAAATGGCAGCATTATTGACCCATCCAGATTGAAAATACATATAACTGTCAGTACTTTTGTATGCTCTCATCCTGGCGGCTGTGTAAGGGGAGGGATTCTCCGCAAGATAAATGTAAACATCTCTGAATTGTAGGTCTGGCAGGGTTTTTAAAGGCTGAAATACGGCGGCGGGTGCAGTGTATGGGTCGCAAGTGCCCAAAACTTGCAGTTTAAACATGTATCTGGTCTTTTCTTCTTTGGAGAGATGATCTAAATATTCGTGGCTTGAAACCGTTTGGAAATTGACAGGTTTGCGTCGTTTTTTCTCCAGCGTTTCCAGTGTTATGGTGGGTTTTCTCTGCAGGGTGCGGTACGGTTCGGTTCGCAAAGGTGCGGTACGGATTGCGTTTCCTTAGCCAAAAGTCGCCGTGACCCGGACTGAGCCGTACTCGTTTTGCTCTCGGTCTTTTCTTCTTTGGAGAGATGATCTAAATATTCGTGGCTTGAAACCGTTTGGAAATTGACAGGTTTGCGTCGTTTTTCTCCAGCGTTTCCAGTGTTATGGTGGGTTTTCTCTGCAGGGTGCGGTACGGTTCGGTTCGCAAAGGTGCGGTACGGATTGCGTTTCCTTAGCCAAAAGTCGTCGTGACCCGGACTGAGCCGTACTCGTTTTGCCCTCGTCTTCAGTTCTCCTCCGTTGGGGTACTGAGACGCCTGAAAGGGTGCCGGAAAATTCGAGCTACACACCCCCTCCATCGATTGGTCGACAGAATCGTCACTTCCGGGCGACGTGGGGATAAAAACAAACAAACAGTAGCATCGACGTATTATTCTTTACAATAAACATGTCGCGTAAAACGCTTGCTTGGGCGAACAAGGAGGTGGAGACGTTCCTCTGAATTCTTGGGGAGGAAGACGTGCAGAGGGGGGTCTCTCTAAATCGACGCCACTTCGACCTGGGCGGGACTTTACGTCCTACGTCACTCGCTATGGGTTTGCATGTGTGCGCGTAGCCGTTTGTCTCAGGGATCTGTGCACAAACTCCCTTGCACTACAGATTACGAGCGTCAGTGTCTTACGCGATGGAGGGTGGGTGACATTCCTACAGTCTGTGATGATAGGCTATATTTCTACAAATGACTTACTATTACTAGCGATTAACATGACGAAACAACACGAACTAAGCTAACATTAGACTATAGCCATACCAGATAACGCCATACCAGCTAACCCTAACTATTTCTATTAAACTCTGAACCATTTTGCAACAGGCAAATGTTAAAGGCCCACTATGCAACTTCGGGCATGTCTTCGCTGTTTTCTTGGTTTTGGCACGCACATTTCTCTACACAGCGCCCCCTAAAGCTTCGTAGTAGATATTTCACAACACTGTCGTAACAACTCGTTGACGTCCCTTCCCCATGCTCTTCTACGCGAGCCCTGTGCATTTGTTTTCAAAGAAGCCGGCGAATGCGCGGAGCCATGTCCGAAATAGATGTTCATAAAGTGTAGGCAAGGTTATACATTTTTAAAATGGTGTATTTGCATTGCAATAAACATAGATCCATCATTTTTTATAGTTGACGGGGAGAATTTATACCCTAGGTTATAATTATTTTATCTTAGGTTGAACAGAACAATCAGTGTAAGAGGTTTGGCCAACATAATAATCGAAATAAACAAGAACCTGGATTCGGGGATTCAGTCTGTATCTGGGGGACGAGACAGACGAACAGCAAAACACCCATGGAAACAAAGGTGTTTATATGGTTGCAACCAAGCAAGCTAGAAACAAACAGGGCTCACAACAAAACGGTCGAGAAAACAATTTTTACAGGGCTCAAAAAAATGGTTGAGCAAACACATGTGTACAGAGACTATCAGAATCAAGAATATTACGCAGACAAAGTTCACCCAAGGGTACTTTCAATTTCAAAAGCAACACGGCCGAGTCGGCGTCTGATTTGCAGTCTTCTTTTTCTTTCAGTTCGAGCTATTCCTGAAAAGCTTGCCCAACGTTTACTCGTGTCTGGCCTCTCTGTCGGTCTGTCTCCCTTTTCTCTTCTTCTGTTCCTCCGACATTGGGTTTCTCTGTCTCTTTTTAGTCGGCTGATCTATGATGAATATAACAATCCATTAGTTACTTGTGTTTATATCGAGCCGGTTCCGTGTTTGTGGGTCTGTGCCGTAAAGCAATTCGTTACTGTAGTGACCATAGTAGTGACCCTTGCACAGAAGCATACGGCCGACATCTTTATTTTTTCTGGGTGGAAATAGTAACATAGTTACGCCATTAAATGTGTTTATGGAAACATTTTTAGCGAGAAATGTGCATTTTACTTTCAGAATGTTCGCTCGGTGAATGTGAAGGATGTTTGGTTTGATAGTTATGATGAAGAGTGAACGCTCCGTTCACTTGCATGGACAGAGTGTCTGGCTGCTAAAGCAACCTCAACGTCTTGGCGGACTATTTCTCTGCTGATCAACACTACGAATGCTGGAAACACACCAGACACACCATGTGAAGTTATTTAACCCGATTATCGTTATTTATGAGTCCTTAGCCCAAGTGAAGGAGTTCAAGTACCTCGGGGTCTTGTTCGCGAGTGAGGGTACTATGGAGCGTGAGATTGGCCGGAGAATCAGAGCAGCGGGGGCGGTATTGCGTTCGCTTTACCGCACCGTTGTTACGAAAAGAGAGCTGAGCCGCAAGGCAAAGCTCTCGATCTACCGGTCGATCTTCGTTCCTATCCTCACCTATGGTCATGAGGGTTGGGTGATGACCGAAAGGACGAGATCGCGGGTAAAAGCGGCCGAGATGAGTCTTCTCAGAAGGGTGGCTGGCGTCCCGGGATAGGGTGAGAAGCTCAGTAATCCGTGAGGAACTCGGATTAGAGCCGCTGCTCCTTTACTTAGAAAGGAGTCAGCTGAGGTGGTTCGGGCATCTGGCAAGGATGCCTACTGGGCGCCTCCCTTTGGAGGTGTTTCAGGCACGTCCATTGGGGAGGAGACCTCGGGGAAGACCCAGGACTAGGTGGAGAGATTATATCTCAACTCTGGCCTGGGAACGCCTCGGGATCCCCCCGTCAGAGCTGGTCAATGTGGCCCGGGAAAGGGAAGTCTGGAGCCCCCTGCTTGAGCTGCTCCCCCCGCGACCCGACCCCGGATAAACGGATGACGATGAGATGAGATCGTTATTTATATCCGAGATTATTTAATCTAACCCGATCTAAACTCTATCATGCACCCAAACACGGCGGCGTTTGGGTTTCCTACCTCGGACAACAATTGCCTCGCAACTGGCTGTTTATATCTAGCCGGTGCCATGTTTGGGTGTGTGTCTGTTAGGGCTTTGACTTTTGGCCAAAAATCATATTCGAAGTTCGTTTGTTTATTAATATTAGTATTCGAATATATTCGAATATTTATTAATAATATTTTGACCATTAAATGCCTTCAGTAATACCTGGGCTGAATCCGAGTACTTAGTACATAATATTTATGTTCAGTGTCTACTACTTGACCGTACTACACTTGTAGTACGGTCTACAGCTATGCGTAGAACGCCTAGAACGGTCTACAGCTATGCGTAGAACGCCTCTGAACTCTTCCGAACACCGCCGTAACTCCACCGGATGTTTGGAGATGACGTGTCTCCCCTCAGATGCCGGCAAAATTACCTTGATAAGTTACCTGTTTTCCATCTTGTCATCGTTGCTATTAAATTAAAAATGTCTCTTTTTAATTAATTACTTACTTTACTTTTTTACTCTTTTTAATGTCTCTTTTTTTCGCCGCTTTCTATGATGTCTTTCTAAGCCGCTGTTGGTAGTGTCGGGTCAGCCATCTCTTCTTCGTTACCAGACTCGTAGTCTGGTAACGTAGTGACCTACCGTTGTATACTGTGGCGGTAGTACGCATTCGGAAACGTTTTCCGTGATACACAATGCACACTGAGCATTCGGACGCGCTATATTTGTGGCGTACTACAAAATGCATACTATAAGTATGAGTATTCGGATTCAGCCCTGGATTGGGCTTTGCGAGGTTTGTTTACAGGCGTTGCTATGGTTACCGGTCTTGCGTGTTCTAACTGTTTATTATGTTTCTAATAAATCGCTGTCAAATCAATACTTCATTCACTGCCTCTTCCGTGGTCATTACAATATTATGAATAGACTGCATCGGTTCTCCGACGTCTCTCCCTCTTGGCCTGCCCATAACAGGTTCGAATATTAAGGGCTGCCTAATATTCGTTCGAATTATTTTTATTTTTTTTGATATTCGAATTATATTCGAATCACGAAGTTCGAAGTCAAAGCCCTAGTGTCTGTGCCGTAAAGCATTTTCGAAACTACAATCTGACTACATTTCCGAGGATACTTCCGCTGCGTCACATCCGGATTGTGTCGGTCCGAACAGATCAAGTTGCATATGCGCTTTTTCACTGGAGAGGCGACATGGGTAAATGACACACCCACCAATCAACCCAGAAATGGATGCAGAACCATCAGCATAACTCTCAACCTGCATACTTAATGTAATTTTGGCTAAAAAAGTTGCATAGTGGGCCTTTAAGCTTGCTGGTAGTTCTACCAGGAGGACTCCAATCACGCGCGGCTGGCCGCCAATCACCAATCACCAGCTACCAATCACCTGCCTACACCTGCTCTATAAAGAGTAGTCTAACATATGTCTTTGCTGCTCAGGTATTCGTTCGACGCATGCTGCTGCTTTACTGTGCTTCTGATTATCTCGCATATCTCGTCGCTTAGTTGCTACGTCGGTTAATACACACCAAGAGATCATAACTTTGGATTCGTGCTGGTCGGCCTACTACTTCTGGTCCGGGCAAGTGAGCGCAGAAAGCCGTTAATTTCGGTCCCCGGTATCCTCAACAACACCACCAAGAAGTTCCCAACACGGACATCCGCCTGGTTCTACAAACCCTCGCCGAGTTGGTGCAAAGCATTTGGCGCCAGGATGGACGCCGTCGAAACACCATGCGGAACTCCCGGACGGGTCCAGGCCACCAACCCGCTGTCGTCAGTCGCCACGGCGCCTTTCTACTTCCAGCAACCATCAGGCTCGGCTTCCTCCGCCTTCACAGGCTACGCACCTGGCACGTGCCCTGCTACCATGGCTATTGCAGTCCCCGCGTTAGCCCCCGCAGCGAATTCTCTCTCACAGCTCTACCAGTCCAGCTTCAGGATGCGGCTCCCTCGGTCGGGTTAGGGGGTTTCTTCCTAGGGCAATGGTTTGCTGAGAGATGGCCAGTCGAAGCTGGCACGTTTGCCCTCGGGTCGAGTCGTCTGCGCTGTTCGAGCTTTACCCTATCGTAGCAGCTAGCGTTCTGTGGGGCAAAGCATGGCGGCGTTAACGTATAACCATGTTTTGCGATAACAAAGCAGCGTCAAAACGGCTGGGAAGGTGGTCTTCCACAGCATACGGATTTTACATCCGGTTGAATTCGGTGAGTTCGTTGCACACGTCGGTGTGGTACAACACAGAACTCTACGTTCGCAATCAAAGGTTCATAATTATCTTTATACCTTGTACTAAAAAATGTGTAAGTTTTCTCTTCATAATGCCACCTCAAGCGTTTTATTAGCCGTTTTCTGTTATTACTTTTTGCTGGAGAAGGAGGGGTGGGCAGCTGAAAGGAGTCGTAGCGAGACATGTTGTTTCGGCCTGGCATTCGAGAGGGCCTAGTGCACTGTTCGGTTAACTTCTTGTGTCTGAGGTTTTTCACTTTAACATGCATGAAGTTGATGGGTTTTAGGCACTGTGGTAACTGAATATCACTAAGGTTTTTATTGACGAAGGGACTTTTAGATTGGTTCAGCTGCTGCTCACTAACTCTCACGTTCCTCTGCTCGCGATGCGATTCACATATCGATCAATTTATTCAAAAGATCCAAAGACAAAGAACAGGTACATTATGGTATAATTTTATATTATTATTTATAGTCTTATTGTTAATAGCTTCAGTCGCGTTGGTATTTAATTTTTCATTTGCTCGTTTAGCTATGTATGACAGTTAACAATGTTGGTGTATTACAATTATTTACGCGTGTAGGCCACTCCAACTCTCGATATTTCAAATAGATTAGTGTGCTCTCTCAGAGCTGGGAGATTTCATCCTTATTTTAACATATTACTCGAGACGGTGTTTCTCACAGCGTTCTCGGGTTCATGCGTTCTCGGGTTCATGCGTTCATGCGTCCATGCATACATGTCTCCTACTCAGACTTTTCCCCTACACGGGGTATTTAATTTTTCATTTGCTTGTTTAGCTATGTATGACGGTTAACAATTTTGGTGTATTACAATTATTTATGTGTGTTGGCCACTCCAACTCACACTCGATATTTTGAATAGATTAGTGTGCTCTCTGGGAGATTTCATCCTTATTTTAACATATTACTCGAGACGGTGTTTCTCACAGCGTTCTACGGGTTCATGCGTTCTACGGGTTTACGCGTTCTACGGGTTTACGCATTCTACGGGTTTACGCGTTCTACGGGTTTACGCGTTCTACGGGTTTACGCGTTCTTGCGTTCATGCGCAAATGCGTACACGTCTCCTACTCAGACTTTTTCCCCTACATGGGGCCTGACTTTCGCCGATGTCACCTTCTCTTCTTGCAAGGCATTTTTCCATCTAAAAGCGATAGCCTAGGAGCAGCTGTTACTATTATCATTTCAAGAATCAACAACTCTCTGTCCTTACGCTTCCATGTTCCTTTATCTCAAGCTTCGGCAATGCACGTCCCCGAATCACCTGTTTATTTGCGGCCTGCCAATGCCTCAAGGGTGGTTCAGAGTCCATCTCGCGACGGTGGTAGAAGGGTGCGGCCTACCATCTCCCCTCTACACTCAGTGGCGCCACCATGGGGTGGCGAGGGGTGGCTACTGCCACCCCAAAATCATTCTTTGCCACCCCATTTGCCACCCCTAAGACAATTTTTATTATGCATATTTATTTAAAATATATAATGTAGTCTAGATTATATTATAATGTAGTCCCCCCCCCCCCCCCCCCCCGGCCAACAATCGCTGCCCGGGATGTTTATAGATTTGCTGTGGCCCCCATTGGCCACCCGTGGAATAATCTTCTGGAGGCGCCACTGTTTACACTGGCCACTCCTCCCGGATTGGAGCGGCAACCACAGCCGCTGAACAAGGGTTGCCGGTCGCGTCTATCAAACGGCTGGGAAGGCGGTCTTCCACAGCTTACGAATCCTACATCCGGTTGAATTCATGGTTCTTCCTCCAAGCGCACACGATGCTCTAACGTCGGTTAAGGCAGGTTTATCACGTTTGCTACTACAGCTGTTTTTGGTAGCCTGTTTCCATTCTAGTTTTAGTCTTGGTGTCAAGGTGTCATTTTTGTTTTTATTAGTTTAGTCACGTTCATACTCTTTCCAGTGATATCGAAATTCCGTTTAGGTATTATCAAAGATACAAGTGCGTAGATTTGTTAAATAAGGTAAACGGTCGAAAATTGATGTCGTTATGTCTCAACAGTTGAAGTTCCAGTTGGACAAAATAACGTATTACAGTTTATCGCCTAGTTTAGGTCAACGGAAATGAAGACATTTTAGCAGTCTTATTTTGTAAAACACTTTCAGTCTCGTTTGTATTCGCCAACAACATTGCACTACGTATTTAATTATAGTTATTGTCATATGACCAGCATTGTTCTCCTCACGCGATAAAGGTTCGTTGATGACGACATTTAGTCATAATTTTTGGTGTCAAAAGCAACACTATTTGCAACTACTGGTGGTGGTGGTGGTGGTTATCAGGTACTAAACTCATAAAGCAAAATTTGGCTATATAACTCAAGGTTAACCTGCAGCAACCCCGGCAAGTTTGACCACGTCGGTGGATCATCTAGAAAACACTCTTGAGTTCGGTGTCACGTTGGTGGCATATCATGGAAAAAATAAAACTCAAGGTTCGCAGCGGCGACCCCGGTGTGTTGGCCAAAGCGCAGTGGTAACAACTCGGGCACTCGTAACTATGACCACGTCGGTGGCACGTTATCTATTACTCATGGTTGACTGCAGTAACCCCGGTGAGTGCGTTGACCATGTCAACGCACAATTGGGGCACAACTCAGGCACTCGTGAGTTTGTTGCACACGTCGGTGCGGTACAACACAGTTGTGAGGGACCGGAGTGGTCGCCCCACGTATCTGGGATACGGGCAACTGGGTATCGCGAGTGTGGGCAAGAATGAGGGCAATGGACTGACGACTAAGAAAAGTGAAGTTTTAATCTCTACAAACATTCACAAAAATAGAGCAACGTTCAAAAATGAAAAGGCAATGACTGCATCAGTCAGCAAACCAAACTAAGATAACATAAAACAGCATACCATAACATACGTTTCTCGTACTGGCCTCACTCCAAGCCAGCACCACCTTCAGCCCCAAACACCAAATGAAAAGGCCCTTAAATAGGGAAATGGTAATTGGACCAATCACGGCCATATGGGCCAGACCATTAGCTGGGGGAACATTTACCTAAAGCTAACATTACTATACTGCCCCCTACCGGGACGGAAGACTAACTTCCACCAGCCCAATCTAATACACACACACACAATATAATAATAATAATAATAATAATAATAATAATAAAAGCTCTAATGCGAGACAGTGAGAAGTGGGAGGATTTCACCTTCTCACATTTCCCACCACCTCTGGAGTTTCGCCAACAGGATGGCGAGACACAAAGTCTGCCTCAGTATTCTGCCTTCCCGCTCGGTACTGCACCCTGAAACGCAATGGTTGCAGTGCCAAGAACCAGCGGGTGATGCGAGCATTCGAGTCCTTCATGCTACCCAGCCACTGTGAGGCGCGGTGATCCACAACGAAGGGGTCACGCCCCCTGTCTCCCCCTTAGCAGCCTCTGTTACACAATCACAGAAAGGCCGCTTTACCAAGGGGATCAGTGGCATGACCCATGTTCATCGCCACATAGGCGCTGCGTGCTTTGCCGGCGAGGTAGGGTACTATAAAGACGGCCCAATCCTCTCTTGGCCAGCCAAAGCCATTGCTAACCTCACAAATGTCCTGAGATACTGCGCAAATGTCGTCATCCTCTTCCAGCCTGGGAATGGCCGCCCTGGGCCAGGTCACAGGCGCTACTGGTGCAGTTGCTGGTGCAGGTGCTAATGCCGGAGCTGGATCTGGTGCAGGTGAAGACCTCCGGTCAGCCTCGACATCCTCCTTGCGTTGGTTCAGCTGCATATGGACACTCCTCCAGTGCTGCTCCTGCTTGGACGCCTCCCGCTCCAAGATCCTACGCACCGCGGCAAGGTCAGACCCCTCAAGCGGGTCTCCGCCGGATGCCTGGTCCTCTCCATGGCCGTCTTCCTCCTCGATCTGCAGTAGAACTCCTCGGGACAGTGTCTGCTCCATTCGTCGCCAGATTCGGCCTCGTCCTCGCTGTCCACCGAGTCCTCGTCTTCCCCCTCGTCTCTCCAGTTCCTCAGAAGCGTCGAAAAAAAAAAGATCCCACCACTGCCACCAAATGTGAGGGACCGGAGTGGTCGCCCCACGTATCTGGGATACGGGCAACTGGGTATCGCGAGTGTGGGCAAGAATGAGGGCAATGGACTGACGACTAAGAAAAGTGAAGTTTTAATCTCTCCAAACATTCACAAAAATAGAGCAACGTTCAAAAATGAAAAGGCAATGACTGCATCAGTCAGCAAACCAAACTAAGATAACATAAAACAGCATACCATAACATACGTTTCTCGTACTGGCCTCACTCCAAGCCAGCACCACCTTCAGCCCCAAACACCAAATGAAAAGGCCCTTAAATAGGGAAATGGTAATTGGACCAATCACGGCCATATGGGCCAGACCATTAGCTGGGGGAACATTTACCTAAAGCTAACATTACTATACTGCCCCCTACCGGGACGGAAGACTAACTTCCACCAGCCCAATCTAATACACACACACACAATATAATAATAATAATAATAATAATAATAATAATAATAATAAAAGCTCTAATGCGAGACAGTGAGAAGTGGGAGGATTTCACCTTCTCACAACAGTACTCAACGTCCTACATCCGGTCGAGTTCAAGGTTCTTTTTTCAAGCGCACACGATGCTCTCTAACGTCGGTTAAGACAGGTTTTACACGTTTGCAACCATAGCTGTTTTTGGCGGCCTGTTCCTTTCTAGTGTTAGTCTAGTCTTGTGTCAAGCTGTCATTTTAGTTTTTATTAGTTTTAGTTACATTCATACTCTTTCCAGTGTTATCGTAATTCCATTTAGATATTATCGAAGTTACAAGTGCGTAGTTTTGTTAAATAAGGTAAACGGTTGAAAATTGATGTTATGTCTGGAACAGTTGAAGTTCCAGTTGAACAAAATAACGTTATAAGTCTTTATCGCCTAGTTTAGGTCAACGAAAATGAAGAGACATTTTAGCAGTCTTATTTTCGTAAAACACTTTTTAGTCTTGTTTTATTCGCCAACTATATTGTACTATGCTTTTAATCACAGCTATTGTCACACGCCCAGCATCCACGTTGCGTCCAGTCTCGTTTTTTTCACGCGATAAAGGCTTGTTGATGACGACTCTTAGTCATAATTTTCATTGCCAAAAGCAACACTATTCTGGCGGCCTGTTTCCATTCCAGGGTTATTCTAGTCTTAGTGTCTAGCTGTTATTTTAGTCTATTCGTTTTAGTTACGTCTATATTCTTTCTAGTGTTATCGAAATATATTGCACTATGTATTTAACTACAGTTTGTCCTGTTTGTTTTTTGTTTGTTTGTTTGTTTTTCTTTCTCACGCGATAAAGGTTCGTGATGACGATATTTTGTCATTATTTTCGTTGCTAAAAGCGACATTATTTGCAACTACTGGTGGTGGTGGTTATCGGGTACTAAATTCATCAAGCAAAATTCGGTTTCATAACTCAGGTTAACCTGCAGCAACCCCGGCGAGTGTGACCACGTCGGTGGATCATCTAGAAAACACTCTTGAGTTCGCTGTCACGTCAGTGGCGTAAAATAGGAAAATAAAACTCAAGGTTGCAGCGGCAACCCCGGTGAGTGCGTGACCACGTCGGTGGCACATCAAGGGCACTCGTGAGTATGACCACGTCGGTGGCACGTTATCTAGTACTCATGGTTTGACTGCAGTAACCCCGGTGAGTGCGTTGCCCACGTCGGTGGGAACAACTCAAGCACTCGTGAGTTCGTTGCGCACGTCGGTGCGGTACAACACAGAACTCTACGTTCGTTGCAGCAAATCCGGTGAGTGCGTTGCCCACGTCGGTGGGAACAACTCAAGCACTCGTGAGTTCGTTGCGCACGTCGGTGCGGTACAACACAGAACTCCACGTTCGCTGCAGCAACCCTGGTAGTGCGTTGACCACGTCGGTGGGCACTACTCAGGCACATGCAAATTTAATTACCACGTCGGTGGCATAATATCAAAAGCTCAAGTGCAGGGCACTCGGAGTTCATTGACCACGTCGGTGTTTAACACGGAAGTTCACAATATTTGCTGCAGCAACACCGGTGAGTGCGTGACCACGTCGGTGGCACAGCAAGGGCACTCGTGATTTCGTTGACCACGTCGGTGTTCAACACGGAACTTCACAATATTTGCTGCAGCAACACCGGTGAGTGCGTGACCACGTCGGTGGCACATCAAGGGCACTCGTGAGTTCGTTGACCACATCGGTGGTTCAACGCGAAAGCACTCAGGTCACGCAGCGACCCCGGAGAGTGAATCGACCACGGCAGTTGGTACAGCACGAAAGCACTCGTGGCTCGCTGCGTAACAGCTGCAGAGTGCTCTAAATTTTAATTGATCTCGCTGAGGTATTTTAAGTCGACTGCTTTTACGTGATTCATCGATCTCGCTGACGGTTTTAAGCTTATCGTTTTATGGTATGTATGATTGACTCTTAATATGTCGTATATTGGGTATGCCTTTTATCTTCCAGAAGCAGTATAGATCCTTGTCCACTTCTTCTACGCGGGTATGTATGGTCTCATTACCCCCTTTCGCTATTCTATTTTTGGGGTCGGCTCCGCCCCTGCCAGTCCCGGCAGGACATGCCGAGTTATCTCCTACTTCTGGCGAAGGCCTACGTCCTCTCTTTTGGGGAAGGCTCCGCCCCTGCTAGTCCTGGCAGGATACGCCGAGTCCGCACGTCACCCTGGATCAGTGACGAGGCTCATGCCAAAGATTTACCATGCAAAATATTCCCATGTCGTTATTTAAATAAATCCTGTTCATACTTATCGGTGATCGAGTCTTTATGGGAGAAATGTTAAGCTTGCTGGTAGTTCTACCAGGAGGACTCAAATCACGCGCGGCTGGCCGCCAATCACCAGCTACCAATCACCTGCCTACACCTGCTCTATAAAGAGTAGTCTAACATATGTCTTTGCTGCTCAGGTCTTCGTTCGACGCACCTCCATCCACCCCACCACCACCAGGTCGGCCTCAGTCTACTTGTCCAGGGGAAGGCTCCGCCCCTGCTAGTCCTGGCAGGATACGCCGAGTCCGCACGTCACCCTGGATCAGTGACGAGGCTCATGCCAAAGATTTACCATGCATAATATTCCCATGTCGTTATTTAAATAAATCCTGTTCATACTTATCGGTGATCGAGTCTTTATGGGAGAACTGTGTGTTGGTGCGTCTTATTGCTTCCCACGTCTGCGTCTGCATCTTTCCCACTCCTGGCTAATAGTTTCAGCTTTTGTACTGTATATCAGAAATGATCACCCTGTACCACACTGCTGACTTGTTGATGTTTTGTGAGCACTCGCGCATTTCTCTAGGTATCTTAAGTTTCCTACTGGAGTCATCAAAACTTTGGACTTTGTTATTGTAAGAAATATTGTGTTGCAAAAACACTTTGTGTCTTACCCTTAGCGTTACCCTAACCTTAACCCCAGTAACATTTCTTCATCATAAACTACAAGTTACGCAAAATGGCATACAAACATCCAGTCCAATATGAAAGAAAAAAGCTAGCTTCATTAAGGAATCGAACCCCTTATCCCCGCGTTAATGAGTTGTTCTCTGACCACTAACCCATCAGGTCTTAGTACATGCGATTCAAGAGTTAACCACTTGACAATCTTTAAACTTCGGTTGCCTAGAAATTGTAAAGACAGTGTGTGTAAATTGTGCGAGTATCCGTCACTCGCAATGTGTGTGCAGTCCAAAATGAAAGAAAAAACCTTGCATCACTAGGGAATCGAACCCCCAATCATCAGTTGGTCGTTGGTAACTGTCAACAAAGAAATCGCATTTTGTTTAACAGCTAACTAACAAATGGGTTTATGCGTTCACTGAACAAAGATTATGGAAATAAAAGACCACTTTTCCATCAGAAAAATCATCAGAACCGTTATTACCAACCCATAGACACTAAAGCCAAAACCTTTCTCACATGCATACCCATCGCGAGTGACGGCTATGCGCACACATGCACACCCATAGCGAGTGACGTAGGACGTAAAGTCCCGCCCAGGTCGAAGTGGCGTCGATTTAGAGAGTCCCGTGCAGAGGGAGCTCTTGGTTTAATGTGTCGCGTTCGACTTTTCCATTGTTTTTATTGAGCAGGCTACACTGTGTCGCGCTGCTATGATGTCACGATGTTTACGTAGGTACCGCGGCGATCGACATCCGGCCTACCATAAAGGGTACTGTCGGCGGTGGAAACGCGACCTCGGAACTGAGCTGGGCTATACCGCCCCCTCCCTACCGGACTGAGGCGAACCGAACCGTAACGCACCCTGCAGTGGAAACGCGGCATTAGCCGCCATCTTGGAACCGGCTTTTTGCCCTCCAGGAGTCAGCGTGTGTCACGTGACTGAAATCTATGAATTGACTCTGGCCTCTCAATCTGAATTCCGCGCTGTGATCGTCAAGTGGGCGTGGCCTATGTGAAGTGGGCCTGACCGGTGTGACGTAATGGCTCCGCCATCCTCACCTGTCTAAAGGTGCTGCCATCTGTGGCTGGAGTAGTTATTGCAGCTTATGTGTTCGATCCTGCTTCCTAGCGGCTATGTGAGGGTAATGCAGCTTGTGTGTTCGATCCTGCTTCCTAGTGGCTATGTGGGGGCAGCTTATGTGCTTAAGATACATAACAGGTCAAAGTTCAAATGCTGCTGGTCCTATGTAGCTCAAGGGTCAGAGCATTGCATTAACACTGCCAGGGTTAGATGTTTGTTTCCCACTCAGGGATACCTATTATATCAATGTGTTCACCGGCAGTATTGTAAGACGCTTTGAATAAACGCATCCATCAAAGACAATCTCCATATAGTGTCTTCAACCTGTGGTATGCATAATCCTGGTTGAACACGAGGGTGTTGTAGGTTGTACGTGGGATTTTATTCGTGAAATAGACAAATGTACAATAACAGATAAACAGATATAGACCATTAAATATATAATTGTTCAGTAAAATGGTCAGCTATTCATTTTTAATAATGTTCTTTCCCACTGGCCATGGCCTTTTTACGGTAGTACTTGTGTGCGTATAAAGGGTTGCCTGGCCCTCTTTGCTCAGCCACTGCAATTGGATTCATTCATTTTATCCCGTTTGTATCTTAGGTGTTCCATGAAAGGCATTAATGACAATTTATTTGTACAAATAAAGTCAGGTTTGGCACCACTGATGATCTGTATTGTGATATTTCAAAGTGAAGCATCAATGTAGGTTGTTTTCCGTATGATTCAATCATACTGGAGTTTGACTATTTAATTCAAGTGTAAAATAGTGTCACAAATGGGGATGAGGGGGCATTATAATAGGTGGGTGTGCATTCTATAATACCTCTATGTTTTGGAGACAATGGTTTTTGAGGTTGTTTCCCTGCTCATTTACGAGAGTAGAGTTGAAACTCTTTCGTAGAAAGTTTGCATCCAAAACTAAACTGTTGCAATAAAATAGCTACATTCATAGTATTGAAAATCACCATATAAATAGGCCGAGTTTCAATATACATTTGCTTGTGGCACCAACTGCTATTGAAATGAAGGATTAATATATATAACAGATAGTGATAATTATAGGTCTATGATTGTGGTTTACCACTATGGATGCAGTAAGAACACTGACTGAGGAACATAAATAAGCTGTTACCTCCGCCGATTTGTACAGTTACCATGGTGAAAAAAATACCCAAATATGATTAGTTGGTGACTTTGACAAAGATACCCAAATATGATCGCTTTTACAGATTTATTCCCTGGCTAGAGCCATAACGAATCGATCTTGGTGTGAATAAAATTGATGTTGCCCATCGCAAAACGGAAAGAACTTTGTATTTGTTCAGTCTCATTCAACTCAATGATTTTTTTTACAATCACGTTCACTGTAAAAGGACCTTACAACGTTAGTCGGGATCTTGTGCATGAAATACAGTATTATCATTTACTTGGCAAGAGATAGATGTTTATTGGTAGAATGGCCTCTAGTGGACAGAACGTTTAACTGCATGCTGATTGTGGATGCATACGACTGTATATACAGTGTATAGGTACAAAGTAAATATTAATAGTAGGCCAGGCTATTTTTTAATGGAATTATGGAGGATGATTCACAGCTCTACTAGACTTGCAGTGCTTATAGTGGAACTCCCTCAACACCACTCGGTCAATCATTTCCCCAGAGCCTGCTGCCCCCTCCATGAGCATTCAGGAGATGGGGAGGAACATCACTCTGGTGGGGACGCGGCTGTGTTGGTCAGACGCCCTGCTCTACTGCAGAGACTCTCACTGGGACCTGCTGAGCCTCGTGGGCCCAGAAGACCAGGAGATGGTTGATAAGCTGGTGGCTCGCGCCCCCTTCCCACTAACCAGCCACCTCTGGGTGGGCCTGCGCAGGTACTGGCCAACCCTAGTGTCTAGTCGCCAATCCCGTCCTTATGGTCATCTGGTTTACAATCCCTTTGTCTTATGAAAAACCTGATAATAACAAAAGCTTAATATTCGGTCACATTATTCCGCCTTCAAACCAGGTAACCCTTTAATCTCTTCCAATGTTGGTAGGTCCCTTTCAGGAAGCTCCTGGTTTTGGATGTCGGGTGACCCGATGGACTTCACCCAATGGGACGAAGGCTCACACCATTCCAGCCCCTGTGGGGGCGTGTCCAGTAGGGAACGTTCCACATGGAGGCAACGCTCTTGTGAAGAACATCTTAACTTCATCTGTTTCACAGGTCAGTGTCCAGCCTATAAAGCCATTACCAGGTCAATATCAAGCCAAATATGCTTAACCTTCTGCAAAGCCAGATGGATGTACTGCCTGCAAGATAATATCTTCATGGAGAATCTCTTTTTCTGTCAACTTTTTAACATTTACAAACAGTAAGAGGTTTGATCTTCCTATTTGGGTAAATTAAATTAAAATAATCTGAGTAAGAATGAGTGTTATTAGCTGGAGGTATTTTACGCCACTTTCATTAACCTCCTTGTGTATATTTATATTTCCACAGGTCAGACAGAGGGAGTGAAGAAGTTGCACTTCTATACTTCCACAAGAGAATCAAATTCGCTGCACCTAACTTGGCCTCACTGGGGAACATAGCTGCTGATTCTGACGACGTCATAAGTAGGGAGGGTTCTGAATGCTGTAGCTCAGAGTGTGTCTTTGGTAGCTAGCTATTTCAAAATACTTTCATAATGGGCTTTGTGACAGGCCACATTTTGTGCAGCATAGCATATAGAATCGTTTCCTTGAGTATATAATCAATCATCTCATTAATGAGCAGATGTAGTTGTGTCATTTAGCTATCCTTTTATTCAAAATGTGGAGATTGTGAGCAGAATATAACATATATATACATAAAATAAGTGTGTGTTTTAGCGTAAACGCTTTATCCAGTTGTGAATGTGCTGGTTTGTCTTTCATTTGCAGACGAATGTAACATAGCTAATGTTTGTTTGCTAAAATTATACTAATATCACTGCCTCTAATTTGACTGTATAAATAAATGACATTTGCCTCACTGTAGTTAGCCCATCCAGACAGCCCTGCAACACATTGTCAGTAAAGGCTTCAGCCCAGGCCTCTGGTCTCCAGCATGGAGGGAGGAGGTGGGTTAGAGGTCACACTGGGCTGGTGTGGGATGTTTTTTTTTCTTTTAAAATATATTTTAGGTATGTAAAAGAGTCTGAAGAATGAAAGAGTTTTGTTGGGTATGGTTACTGTCATGGGAAAATCCATGTATTGTTTCCTTTAGTCATCTAAAGCGGTGTTTCCTATTTATTGTATTGTCCAGCCGCCCTACCTTTCCTCTCTGTCATCTAAATGTTGACCTTTGTGCTTGGGTCAGCCACCCTACTGTTGCAGATTTGTCATCTGAATGTTAACCTTTGTGTTTAGGTACTCCGGTCACAAGTGAGAGGGCTTCCCTTTATGCATTATTTTTCTTACTGAGAGCACAGGCACCTCTGTGTCTTGGGAAAACATTACCTGATTTGATTATTGACATCTGCAATGTGGGGTAGATGTGAAACTGTTTAAAAGCTCTGTCTAACTGTATTCTTGACACACTCTGCTAGAGAGTCTAATGTATGCATGCATTAAATCCGTTTTTTCAACAATTATTGTATGTTTTTTTAATTTAGAAATCTCATCCGTCCTAGACACAATATCTCTAAAGAGATTGCCACGATATTATATATATATTACCCTGGGCCCTGTTTCCCGATGACGATGGATCAACGCTCGTATTCTCAGAAGGATCTTGCGAACCTTCGTTAATTTCTTTCGAAAGGGGAACTATGCAACTTTTTTAGCTTAATTTTACCTTAATTTTATCTTAATTAAGCAAGTTAAGGCTCATTGTGATGATTCTTTAACACTTTATGAGTCGATTGGTGGCTGCTTCGACTCCCCCTAGCGCAGGGATGGGCAACTGGCCCGCGGGCCACATCCTCACTCAGTTTGGCCCGCATCCTCACTCAGTAAGGCCCGCACATAATAAAAAAAAAAAAAGAATAATAATAATTGATCGAGTTACAGAAAACTCGGTCAAGAAAGATGAGAAAAATTCATAGAATTCGAAGGCAAACCCAGGCGTCTAGTTTGCTTAGAAGCGATATCAGTCATTAAAGATATCCACTTAAGTCGCCACTACAACTACTACAACTGCTTGTTGAGTTTGAGTTCATTGAGTTGTTGCACTTAATGTTGGGCCACTGTTTTTCAGTTTTTTGAATTCATTGAATGATGATGTATGTGAGCCCTTTGCACTGATAAAAATACTGACCATTCATGTGGCTGTTTGAGCATGGAATACATGAAATGAATGTATGTTGGTTCAATTAACCTACCGTACATAGGTTATGATTCTGGATGATTTTTTAGGTAGTGGCCATCCCCAAAATGCACCAGAATATAGGAAATCATATCTACCAAATTCAAAATTGTGTAGCTTCTCTCAGCTCACGTTTAGTTGAAGTGTGCAGTCATGTGGCCCTCTGATGGTTATGATGAAAAATGTGGCCCTCTTTATCATGAAAGTTGCTCATCCCTGCCCTAGCGTGTCTGGGCGGAGAAAGGGAAAATGCAAGTTTGTGCCACCGACCCGCCACCAACTCTCGCGGGAGTCCCGGGTCTCTGGTCTAGCGAGAGTCGAAGTAACAAATTGATTTACAGCACGACTGTCACTACTGTCGTGGCAATTCCTCTATCAGATTCTGCGTCTAAGACAGATGACATATTTAGATGCAAAAAGCACACAATACTTGTAGGCAATTATATATTTGTAATAAAAGTACGAACAAAGATACATCACAACATGCATCAACAAACAACAAAACAGGCATACAATACAATAATCTGAGGCCTCAGATGGGAGTTCGCCCTGCGTCTCACTTCATTCTCTAAAGGTTTGCAAGGTGAAGTCCCCTGAGTGGCTAAAGTCAGGGTTTCTTATATACTTAGATTGGTTTCTTGAGGGCAGCTGTCCCACAATAAACCAAAAGCCTTTGTTAACCAGATGGCAATCTATCGATTGAAGTTCCTTCGGATTTCATAAGAGGGGTCGCGGCCGTGCCATAACCCTTTGTTTCCCGACGCTCCCCAGGGGTTGAGGAACAGGCCCAAACCAACAGAAGATAACACGGGAACAGATAGTGAGATCAGATTACTTCACCAACCACAACGGTTTACATTTCAGATTACCCTGTAGGAGAGCACGATGGCAAGAACATACACAGAATAGTAAACAAAACCTAAATTCATAAAGAAAAACTTAACAACTTGTAGATTTTCCATCACTCTACAGACCCACAAACAAAGAACCGGCTAGATATAAACACAAGTAGCGAACCCCATCTCATTTTCTAAATGTTTATAGGCCTTCATAAAGTTCTACTATGGAGGACGTAGTAGGTATTTCTTTTGTGCTCTTTATTATAAAAAATACCACAGAGCACTTGTTGAAGAAAACAACAATACAAAAAATAATACCAAATAGCATAGCCTCGATGCATCTTATGGGCAGGTGAACACAAAACACATAAATACATAACTCTCACATTAAAGAAGCTACACTGAAATTGGTGCAAAGCTATAGTGCAAATTGTATCAAATCAAGGCTAGGACAACATGATGAAAACCTCAAAAGGCCTAGTACGTCACAAAACAAAACATGCCTCATCTAAATCTAACGGAAAACTTCAAAATGGCTCGATGTCGATGGCTTGTGCAAACAAAGTAAAATGGCCAATACATTTGAGCCAAAATAAAATCAAGCACAACTGAAAGCATGACTAGCCTCAGAATTACCAGGCTATGTTTACTGAATATGCTGGCCCTTCTTCAGTTTGATGGCGGATAGAAAAGAGGATATAGGCTTGAGCTATGTGTATAGCATAGGTGGCAGGTACCTATTCTCCACATCAGCACAGAATGTGTGATTATACTTCATCAGGAGCAGTCTTTCAAAACGTTTATCTGAAAGTCTGTTTCTTCTGGGGGTTAGCACAAGACCTCCCAGGCTGAACAGCCTTTTCCACCGGTGCACTGGATGGTGTGGCAGTGTTGTATTTCATGAACACAGCTTTCAACTTCTAACTCTGAACCTCATCTCATGTATTCAAGTACCTCTGAGTCTGAGTTGAAGGGCATTGCGTCTTCCTCCTCCTCATCAAAAGAAAAAAAGTCTCTCTCATTGACGCTGCTCTCGGGTTTTCTTCTAAGCCTGCTCTGCAGGGTAGGGTAGAGTGTGAGTTAGTGTTGACTCGTTCGCAAACTAATCAGTTCGAATGAACGAATCTTTAAGACGCATGAAACAAAATGGTTACTCTCTCTCGTTCGTTCTCAGACTTGAGACTCCCTCCTCCCAGACCCACTAGTTGCTGACTCGCTGACAGTTCGTTCACTCACTGTGTGTGGTGAAGAGGGACCCACTGAGAGACGTCACCACGTCTCACGAGAGCCAGCCAATCGTATGCTGTTCTAGGACTGAGTCTAGGACGCTCTTGTTGAATTTTAGCCAATGAGAGACAGAAATCCACTGATTTCTTGAAAAAAAAAAAAAAAGGTCTTAGTGAGCGAGCGTACGATAATACGATATTAAATATCAGCGAAATGGTAAATGCATGTTGTCTTTGTATTTTCTGTGTCATGCCAGATTAATAAAATATTTGAATGTCTCGTCAATCTGTCTCGTTCTTTTATGGTACGTTCTGCCGCACGCGACCCGGGACCCCAACCGTTTTGGATCTTGTTCGATTCTTGAGTGGGGGTGGCCAATTCCATCTTCACAAGAGTGTTGTTACTGTTAACCCAAGAATAATCAAATATGCCCAGAATAAACACAACTGTACATAAATTACTTGTAAACTCCATCATTGCCAAATCAAGTCTAGGTAATACTTTACAATAAGGTACGCAAAAACGTGGGTAGTTACTGAGGGATGAATGAGTAACGAATGATGAACGACCAAGGCCCTAACTGGGGCCCTAATGGGTTCCTAACGGACCCTAAGTGAGAGTTTTTCAGTAACTACTGAGGAGACACTGGTAAACAGACTAGGGGATACTGTATTCGTTACTGACTAACTAATGATGAACAACTGGGGCTCTAACTGGGGCACTGAGTTACAGTTATTCAGTAACTACTGAGGAGTTTTGAATCATTCGTTACTTATTCGTTCCTCAGCAACTACCCACGTTTTTGCGTATCTTATTATAAAGTTTGACACCCACACACACACACAAGCACGCACGCACAGACACACAGACATACACACACACACACACACACACACACACACACACACACACACACACACACACACACACCCACAAACAAACAGGAGTGAATTATTGAGGTTCAACATAAAAGTGGTTTGCGTAGAAGTTCATTCCCCGTGAGCAGAAGAGATAGGCTTCACAGAAATTATACGAATCAGAGTTAACATCAGGTAGTCAAAGTCAAAGTCAAAGTCAAAGTGTGTTTATTATTGCATGTACCAAATTGCTTCAGCACAGCAAAATTCTTACGACTTGGCAAGCATCATTCATCTACGCAGTAGACGTCATACATATAACAAAAATAACATAAAACTCTATAACACTATGACAATAAACCATATAAAATGTAACATTAACATACAACAATTTAAAAAACAACATATATCTCTGTAGCACTATGACATTATAACAATATAACATATAACATTAACATTCCACAATTAGAGTACAGTAGAAGGGCTAGCAGCAGTTTAAGTGTGAATAGAGAATAAGTTAAAAAGAAATGCTAAGGATAAGTTAAACGTTTTTAAAATTGTGCAAATAAATCTATGAAGTGAATTGTATGAGTGGGGGAGCAGGGAGTAGGTGGAGGTGGCAACTGTTCAGAGGTTCAGTGTTTCTGATTCAGAAGCCTTACAGCCAGGGGGAAAAAGCTATTTGTGAGTCTGGTAGTCCGTGTTCGGATGCTCCGGTAGCGTCTACCAGACGGCAGCAATGAGAACAGTCCATAGCCTGGGTGGCTGTTGTCCTTTAGAATCTTTTTTGCTTTCCTCAGGCATCTACTGTTGTAGATGCCTTGCACGGAGGGGAGATGGCTGCCGGTGATACGCTCCGCTGTCTTCACCACCCTCTGCAGGGCCTTGCGGTCGGCAGCGGAGCAGCTACCATACCAGGCAGTGATGCAGCCTGAGAGGATGCTCTCAATGGTGCATCTGTAAAAGTTTGTTAAAGTTTTTGAAGACATGCCAAACTTCTTGAGTCTCCTCAAGAAGTATAGCCGCTTCTGTGCAGTTTTGACTGCTGAGCCTGCCTGCATGGACCAGGTTAGGTCATCCTTGATGTACACACCGAGGAATTTGAAGTTGGGGACTCTCTCCACTTCAGCTCCCTCGATGTGTATGGGGTCCTGACCCCCCCTCTGCAGCTTCCTGAAATCCACGATCATTTCCTTGGTTTTGCAGACGTTGAGAGACAGGTTGTTGTCTTGGCACCATTCTGCCAAGACCCTTGCCTCATCTCTATAGGCGGTCTCATCGTTGTTAGAGATGAGACCCAGGATGGTAGTGTCGTCTGCAAACTTCAGGATGATGTTGGAACTGTGTGCTGCCACACAGTCATGCGTGTACAGGGAGTACAGGAGGGGACTGAGTACGCAGCCCTGGGGGGCCCCGGTACTCAGGGTCAGTGAGGAGGAGGTGTGGTTGCCCATTCTCACCACCTGGGGTCTGCTCGTCAGGAAGTCCAGGATCCAGTTGGACAGGGGTGTTTTAAGACCCAGGCCCCTGAGCTTCGGGACGAGCTTGGCAGGCACAATAGTGTTGAATGCTGAGCTGTAGTCCACAAACAGCATCCTCACATATGTGTTGCGCTTTTCCAGGTGGGAGAGGGTGGCGTGTGTAGCTAGGGCAATGGCATCGTCTGTTGATCGGTTTGGATGGTATGCAAACTGAAAGGGGTCCAGGGTGTTGGGAAGGGTAGAGCAGATGTGGGTTCTGACCAGCCGCTCAAAGCACTTCATAATTGTACTGGAACTACGCAAACTGCTTTTAGACCATATACACAATGTCTCTCTCTCTCTCTCTCTTTAAAGTACTGGAAAAAAGTACTGGAAAAAAGTACTAAAGTACTGGAACTACGGACACTGCTTTTAGACCATATACACAATGTCTCTCTCTCTCTCTCTCTCTCTCTCTCTCTCTCTCTCTCTCTCTCTCTCTCTCTCTCGCTCTTGCGCTCTCTCTCTCTCTCTCTCTCTCTCTCTCTCTCTCTCTCTCTCTCACTCACTCACTCACTCACTCACTCAATCACAAAGTTGTGATAGAAAAGTTGAAAAGCTGTCTGCTATATGTTGCATCTTTATATTCAATTAAAAAAAAATCTTGTGTGTTTGTGTTTGCATGCATCCGTGAATCTGTGTGTCAAATGAAGACATCTGATAAAAGTAGAAGACAAATACTGTCACTTCCTGACCCTGATGATATCAGATTGCAGGCTGACGATTGGTCAGAATTAAAACATGTGACGTGTTTTTTCCAGCTGATATAGCAGAGCCGACTCCTGAGAGCAGACGTATTGGAAGCTGTCAGGGAGGAACCACGGTTACCATCTCTGAACCGGACCCTGGACTCTCTGAGGAACCTGAGGACACGTCTTTGGACCGGAGGGAGCGCAGGAAGAGAAGATTTGGTAGGTGCCCTTTTGAGAGGATTTAAAATAAATAATCCAGTAAAAAAAAAGTGTTTTCAACTGCATACATATAAAATGTACTTTTAGAAAACGTTTTTAGCCAAAGGCTCCAACCTGATGAACCAGTGACCGTATATATTTATTCTAAATAAAGATGTGTGTGTTTGAGACATAAAGCTCACATTAACCTTACTTGACTTTTGATTTTGCCCATGGGTTACGGACTATTGATCTCAAGTAGGCATCTCAAGTAGTTGTGTGTTTCATGATATATGTTCGTTATATACGTGGAACAGAGTGCAGAGTAACTTTTGGGAGCAGAACACAAGTTTAGTATCTCTTGACTTATCATTAATGGTAGTGCAACGTGACATTAGAGTGATAATGGTTTATTAAATAAAAAGTTTTGTGTTCAAATAATGGCTGCTAATTTTACCGAAGTGATATCAGGTGTACTTTTGAATTTAACATAATTCTATAAAGTTTGTCATTAATATGAACATATCTTAAATTATCCCACAATACATGTCCTCATATTTTCTGCGTGGGCCAATGTGAAAGACCCTGGTGACAAGCATGCCACTTATTTCTCCCCCCTTGATTACTGTGTGTGTGCATATGTATTTCAGTGTGTATTACTGTATAACAATCTTTGTATATATGTCAATAATGAGGGAATAATAACATGTATGCTAGAGACCAGTACTTGCTCTGCTTAAGTGTGTTCTATACACAAGAGCCACAGTACCAATCATCACTTACTGAGGTGTTCTCAGTAGAGGTCTTCAGGTGTTTCTTCAAGACGGGGAGGGATTCTGCAGACCGTAGGGAGTCTGGACTGTGAATGACAAACACGCAGTATGAATATATCTGTGTGTACATTACTCTGTGTGTCCTTGTGTGTGTGCTTGAGTGTGTCCGTGAGTCTGCGTGTCAAATGAAGGCATCTGATAAGAGTAGTGTGTGTCTATCATGATATCATGAGGTATCATGATAATCTATCATGATAAACGGACACGTCGGTGTCCGTTTCGCCATGTCGGGGCTTATTTTCCCGATAATGACCGGCGTTTCAAGTACTCAACATAACATCCTTACATAATCTAGTGGATGTTATGTTGGCTCTGCAGAAGCAGAAGGCTTCCTCTGGTGCCCCACCTTCTAGACCGTCTCCTCTGTGGATCTGCCTCCGCCAACTTTGAACCTGAACATGTCTGGTAGACAGTGTTTGTACCAACGCCGTTTAAAAGGATGCGTTAGGTAGCGCCATCATTTTTTCAGTAACAGGGTAATTTAACTAATTACTGTTTCCGTCGTTACAAGGCCGTTATCGTTATTGTACGTTAAATACAGTGCGTTACTAAGAATGGATTGAATAAACTGTGTGATACGAACGCACCCCTGGCTCAAAAAGCAAACTGCTAGTGAGGAGACCGGGTGGGTTATCAACGAGATAAGCGATTATGATTGGCTAAGGCAGAGCCATGTTTCATGGTAGCCAATCTGAGCCAGTGTTTTTACACACGAGCCATGAAACGCGCGCAGAGCACACACCAAACAGATTCGACGAAGCAGCAGAAATGGCGAGTCCGGAGCAATCCGATGAAAAGTTGGCATTTTCTGTAGTATTCGGCGGATGTCCCACATCCTTTGCAACCAAGCAAATTAAAATTCAGTTGATATAATTGAAGTATATCAGGGCCTTGAATGGGCAGTTCAACCATTCAACCCATTAAGGCCAAGTGAAAACTGCTCAGAAAAAGCCATATTCTTTGACATGTAGCAAAGATTTTTTTTGCAGTAAAGCAAATAGTTACTTTCCCTGGTAACTAGTTACTTTTTTTATAGAGTAATTCAGTTGCTTTCTCAGTTACTTTTTGGAACAAGTAGTGAGTAAGTATAAATATTACTTTTTTAAAGTAACGTTTCCAATACTGTTGGTAGAAGGCCTCATATTACCGGCCTTCAACACACACAGAGACAGAGAGACAGCGAGACAGAAAACCAGATGAAGGGACAAAGAGAGGGACACACAGCATAAGAGTGAGAAGAGAGAGAGAGAGACAGATGGGCGAGAGAAAACAAGATCGAGTTTCAGAGTATATATCGAGTATCAGTCGAGTTTCCGGTAGCGGTGAATCGAATCATGGAATGCACGGTTCTCAGCTGAGTCAGTCAGACTCAGACTCTCAAACGATCGTGGAGGTCGGTCATCAACATAACAACAATACAACTAAATTCCTTTCAGCTGAGGCGGAGAGCTTCATGTTCAGAATCGGGATGTTGTTTGCCAGGCCCCGCACGTCAGCTGCTGACTTTATCCTGAAAGGTTAGTCAATATCGTTCTTTTTACAGATGGAAAATTACCCGAGATAAAGGTACAATGTGTCAACCCTAACCCCAAAATGTATTAAGACCAGGCTACTCGACAAGAAAATGCCCAGCTGTAGGCCTATTGCCAAAATGTTGTTCTTGGTGGAAACAATGTAACAACCTGACGCTTTACTGTACCTCAGAGATAATACGATAGTTAATAATGATATGCCATGCGGCATATCATGCGGCATCACCTGCGCGTATTGCTGCTGCGTAGGTCTACATGGACGTTCCAATTATGTTGACTTTGTGTTTCATTGAAGCTAACTAAGTATAGCCTAGTTATAACTTATATATAACCTCCTCCTGGTGCAGTTCATGCAACAGTGTGTGCCATTTATTCGGCTCCAGTTTGGGAAGGTTACTTTGGAAATGTAATTCGATATGGTTACAAGTTAGTTACCCTATTAAGAACGTAATAGTATGTGTATGTGTATTATTTTATCAAAGCCAGTATAACACATTCAAGTTTTCCTTTTCAACCTGAGGCTACAATAGGCCTATCCCTTAACACTGAATGAGCTACAGTGTCAACTGTGGAACACAGAGACTTTAACATCTCTTTTTGACTATGAAATCATTCTGAGATCAAATAGATTTGAATAAACAAATGTTTTAATAATATCAAATTAAATAATGGAATAACTCTCACACACACACACACACACACACAAACATAAAAAAATAAATAAAACCGAACATTGCCATTTAACATCAGTGATGTTCAATGGCAACAGTGATGGCAGAAAGAAAACCCAGGAACCTCTGGGAAACTGGAGAAGCCTGAATGTTCAGGTTCGCATTCAGGAACATCATTTGTTGCGCCTTGGAGGGAGCCAGATGGCCGCGCCTCTCCGATATGATCAGCCCCATCTTGCTGAGCACGCGTTCAGATGGCACTGATGTGGCGACCACACACAATCTCTCCATCATCAGCTGAGTGAGCCGTTTGTTCATGCCTTAAATAAAATGTTATGATTTAGAAATAGGCCTCAACTAATAGCTGGGGTGTTAATACATATGTTACAAATACTTATCAATTAGGTTAACCATGATTAATTCATGAGTTACTACGGATTAGTTGACTACATGGTGTGAGCCCATCTAAAGTGAGCACTTTCTATGCTTTACAAAGCATTTATAAATGAATTGCAAACATAACCTGGACACAAATATGTATTATTCTATTTGGACATGCCTTCAGAACTATGCCTACGGATAGTTAGTGTTACTGCATCTTTAACAAGCACTTAACAACACTTAAATTCATGATTAACTCATGAGTTACTACTGATTAGTTGACTATATGGTGTGAGCCCATCTAAAGAGAGGACTTGCTATGCTTTACAAAGCATTTATAAATGAGTGGCAAACATAACCTGGACACAAATATGTATTATTCTATTTGGACATGCCTTCAGAAATATGCCTACGGATAGTTAGTGTTACTGCATCTTTAACAAGCACTTAACAACACTTCAATTCATGATTAACTCATGAGTTACTACGGATTAGTTGACTACATGGTGTGAGCCCATCTAAAGTGAGGACTTGCTATGCTTTTCAAAGTATTTATAAATGAGTGGCAAAAGCTAGCAGATACCAAAGAGACACAAGTAAAATAAGTATTATTTTAAGAAAAGGGAAAGAAGAGTCAAAGTGTTGAAAACGTACAAATATTTATTTAAAACTAAATACATTATAATTATTATTTTCAACACAAATTGTGTTTTTAAACAGTAACTAAGATCACACACCCCAGGGGGAAAAAAAGAAACTGAAAATAAGCTATGAACAATGGTATTGAACAAGCATTAAAAAAAGGCAAATTACAATAAATAAAAAAATACAATTAATGCATACTTATGTTGTCATAAAACAAACAAACAACAATATAAACATATGTATGTACAATTAACTAACACTACCTAGGCCTACCTATATTTTTTTGAGATGTCGTGCATTAGCCGACCAAATGCACCATGGTGGTGCTTTTTCGCCAGCCACTCGTTCCACTCTATGAGGGACAAATGGTCAGAGAGCAGACTTTCTGACCGATTTCCCCTCAGTCTCCATATCTGCTCCTTGTAAGAGCGCCAGGCCCTCTCCACGTGCTGAGTATGAGCCCCAGTACGCGGATCAACATACCACCTACTGTGATTCACAGTATGATGGTGTTACCCAAGCCCTGAGAGTACACGGTAGGAACGCCATTCATCACTTATAATTGATGTCCCTGGTCTGACATGGTGAACTATTAAAGGCACGAGGTGCCCCCTGGATCTCTTCTCCACAAGGCGCAAAACTGGCCTCCTTGCCTCTCCATTCACGCCAAGCATCCCAAATACCCACTTCCGCCGTCTCCACCCACCAGCCATCCTTCCTCTTCCATACTTTGAGAAAAAACAAAAAAAACAATACAGATATAATCAGTTATATATTTTACTATTATACAATCATATTACTATAAAAAAATAACTTGATTAACTACTGTTTTTCACAAGTATCAAAATGTTGTAAACTAAAGCTAAAAACATACCTTTCGTTTGTGTCGAAAATGGCTCTCATCAATAGCTACAAACTCCCTTCTCCCACCAATCTGCTGACGCGTCCGCCTCCTCAACCTCTCCATCGCAAACACACATACCTCCCTTATTTTTTTGGCCATTTTGGTCAGAGTGGCTGAACTGGCTGCAATGCCGTCTTCCATCATGTCAATTTGTCTAAGTCTAAGACCCTGTGCAAATCTTCAAAGGTAAATACAAAAAATGTTGTACTGTTAATACATTTAACACAATCAAAGAGACCAGCAAAAAGCAAAACAATACACTGTATTGTTTCTTCAATAATTAATTCAGCTTGACTGGCTTAAAGTCTTGCTGCGCAGTTTCTTAGCTAGAACATTTATTTTGTCACATACAGCAATCATCTCCTAACGATCCACTAGCTGCCTGTCCGCTGAATATGCTAGCTCTCTGTTTTGTTTGAAACATCAACAGCCGTGACGGCACCCAAAAATACTTCGAGAACCTTCAACATAGAAATGTGGTTAACATCATATTCAGACAATCAAGCACATATTAACCGAGCACTCTATACTATTCATTTTGTTCTTTTATTTATTTTTAAAAAGAAAATGCTTTGCATGTTTCAAGTACTCAAAATATAGGCTATTTTTCTCGGTGTGTTTTACTTTTCTACACTTCCTCTGCTCAAGTGCATGGTGCTATTTCAAAAGGTCCTTGCTCACTTAACTGCTGAACTTTAAAGGCTCTCTGTCTCTACTACCTAGCAGCCACCATGTCTAGCAACACAACAGTCTTTCTACGCATTATCTGTTTTAGCTTTCAATGACATGTTAAGTCACTTTTGCATTGTCATGCACTGGTAATTCCTTGGAATAACATTTGTAGTTATTTTGCTAATAGGGTTGTATAAGGTGGTTAGATTATATACCTATTGTTAACCTTACACATAACGCATAACACTAAAAAGTACCAACATAGCCAATAATAACAAGCAATGACAAATATAATGTTAACTCAACAATAGCACATACATTACAATAATACGAATAATAATGCAATCATAATACATTGAGTGTAGGCTTAAACATGTTCAGCTACAAAACAAATAGTAATCAATTAAAATAAAAAGGTAAAACTATAAAAAGTTAATAAAAGTATGGCTCCATAATCAATTACATTAACAGAATGGCGAGGGGATTTCTTAAAACTCAAATGTATTGCTTACCTACCTGTACATGAATTGCATCCAATTTTTCAGAGAGACCTTTGAATGACTGAACAATGACTTATGCCGCACAGATTTTTGTGTGGGCTTTCTGTAATGTGCAGTCCGTCGACAGATCCTAACAAACAGTAACATACCGTTGTTGTTATTTAGAGAGGTGCATCATACAATTAAAATACAATCAGCACAATTGTACATGTCCCCATATTTTACTATAAACTACAAAATACATGATAAGGAAAAGCCCACATATCGAGAACTATGAATGGAAATGTCATGCATATTACTGAACAGCGCCAAAAGATGTAGTGGCCATAAATAGGCTAAATTCACGAGAAGAGAGTGTGCGCGCTTTAGTTCAAATGTGTGTGGCATACCCCCCATTTTGTTTTTTCTTTGGTCCCTCTTTCATGAACATGCGCACCCCAAGTAGGCTCAGACTAGTCCCATATGAAGTTGAAGAAATAAATTACTTCGTTTTTTTACAATAAAAAATTGCAGCATATCATGCTATTCAAACTGAATGTATCTCATCTCAGCTATCCATTTCTTACCAAGCATATTGGTCCACACAGTTTCCTCTTCTCTTCAGCTCCATGCCATGATAGCATTTACTGCATTTCATTTTTCTTCTCAAAAGTTTCTTCCTCTGAAACCACTTAATAGGCTTCCAAGTATGGCGACACATTAGTGCCATAATTCACTAATGTGATAAAAGATGCATTCGGGCGTATTATATTATTCCACACGCGTAGATATTAACTGCGAGCGCGCAAATGATCTCTGCGCGCGCGCAAATTACCTCTGCGCGCGCAAAACAGCCTCTCGCGCGCGCAAATTACCTCAGCGGGCGCAAAACAGCCTCTTGCGCGTAACAGCCTCTCGCGAAAGATGTTTTTACGCTCGCTCGAATTTAATTTTGGCACTATGGGGGAGGGAATCAAGGCAGGGCGGGCTTTCCTATGATTGGCCGTTTCTGAAGCGCGATATTTGATTGACAGCCCTCCTCAGCCCTCCTCTCATTCAATTCCGAATTGTTCAGTAAATGGCTGAAACGATAGTTACGTATTGTAACTCCAGATTCTATGAGTATAGGCGCAGCCTTTTAAGTGTCGGCCTCATTGTCCTTTAAATAGCCGAAGAAAAGCTGTTTATTGGGAGCAGAACGTCTGCCGGCGCCCGACTATATCTGCGAAATGCGGACGTCGTTGAGGCACGCCGCACGCGGACGTAATTGAGGCCCACGCTGTTGGTGGTCAGGGATTACACATTTTTCAGTGCTACGGCTCACGCCTAGGGATAACCCAATAGCAATAGCCTTAAAAGGCTGTGCCTATATACTCATAGAATCTAGAGTTACAATACGTAACTATCGTTTCAGCCATTTACTGTACAATTCAGAATTGAATGAGAGGAAGGCTGAGGAGGGCTGTCAATCAAATATCGCGCTTCAGAAACAGCCAATCATAGGAAAGCCCGCCTTGCCTTGGTTCCCTCCCCCATAGTGCCAAAATTAAATTTGAGCGAGCGTAAAAACATCTTTCGCGAGAGGCTGTTACGCGAGAGGCTGTTTTGCGCGCGCTGAGGTAATTTGCGCGCGCGAGAGGCTGTTTTGCACGCGCAGAGATCATTTGCGCGCTCGCAGTTAATATCTACGCGTGTGGAATAATATAATACGCCCGAATGCATCTTTTTATCACATTAGTGAATTATGGCACTAATGTGTCGCCATATCCAAGCATTTTGTTTAGAGACATCCTGATGTAGAAGGTTTCTCACACTCCTGGATCTTGTCATTGCACTGGTGAATGATGCCGCCAGGATCGTGCTGCCACAGAATCTAACGCCTGCGTTCAGTAGGGATCGCGTCATCAACGTGGGACAAAGAAAGGTTATTCTATAGTGATATAGCCACCTGTTCCAGTTGGTGGACAGTAGCAGTAATAATGGCAAACAGAAAACGGATACAGACTAGAGGAAGAAAATATGTAGAGGAGACAGAAGTGGAAGGCAGCAGTGTTGGTGAGTATAAATATGTGTTTTTGTCGTTTTTTTAAACTTACATTGATTGACAATGAGGTAGATTGCTTGCTAGCTTGCTAGCTACTTATACAGTACAGCCACATATAGTAGCTAGCTACTCGTATGCGGGGGCACTGAACTGCATAAGCAGTTTAATGAATAAGAAGTGAGAGTTTACTGTAGCCTAACTACCATGGAACGTCAACAAATTAATCCAGCTTATACAACGGGGGACCTAAATCCAGCGATCTGATTGGTTCCCAACTGTTGTATAATAAATTAATAACAGTTATGAATAACTAAATTTGATCAGACAGGATCATTCAGAGTACAAAAAGGTTGAGAACCACGCACGCAGAACTATTCCATTTATTTATGATAATGGAGAAACTGCGTTTAAAGCTGACATGGCAAATATTGAACATGAACTGAATGTTGTAAATGCAATATATTGTAGGCAATGCAATTAAAATTAAATGTACATCTCAACAATGAATGAGTGTACATAATTAATACTATATGAACTCATTTAACATTTATACCTGGATTTTTTTTTTCTTTCTAGCTTTCAACTAAGTTTTGAGTATTATCATTGTCTGCCGAACTCAAACTGCACTTCTTTCTGGCGATGAACAATATATATCAGTGCTGTTTGTGATTTTACGTAAATGTACATTCAGAAAAAAATAAATGAACACTTAAAGAGTCAGATGTGTTGTTTGTTTGTTGTTGTGTTGACAGTAATGAAGTCAGTTCGATTTTGTCAGGTGTACCTATCCATCTTTGCTCATTACATCAGTTTTTTCTTAAATGCTGTTGTCCAGCATCCAGTATTTACCATTGTTGGATGTATCTATTTGCATCCACATTTCCATTTTTTGGAGTATCTGGTAATGTTCACACATGGATAGTGAAAGTGTTGGCAGCAGTCTGTGCACTTGATCATTTTGCCAAAGCTTGGCTTTTTGCAGTACAGACATTTGATCTCTTCTGCCAGGTCAGGGTCTTTGCAGCGGCAGACAAGTTCTGGGAGGAGGTGGTCCATGAAGAAAGATTCAGCCTTGGGAAGAGTTTCTTGTAGAAAGGGCTCATCTCTCCGTAGCCGGCAAATGATGCTGCTTGTCTTCGTCCACACCATGAAGTCACACATGTCCATTTGAGAAACATACATTTGTAACTGGATCTGTGAGTAATATGGGTGGGTGGGTCGCAGGTCATAGTTTCCATCAAGGCAAAAGGATGCATAAGTCTCTGACCCCTCTAGACCCTCCCTGTACTTGTATGGACACTTTATCTCTAGCGGGCCTGTTCCACAGCAGTCACAGGAGAATACCCCATCAGGAGAAGCAGCCAGGTACGGCTCATCTGCTCTCACTGTTAGACCCACTGCTTTTACATTAAAGTTCATGTGTATTTTCTTCATTTCTGTTTCATAATTTTTACGTGCTGTGTCCTCCATTTGCTTTCCCCACATGACAGCGGGTACAGTAAGATCTGTGGCATCATATTGCATGATCAGTTTCATTACACTGTCAGCTGAGCTGTCTTTGCATTTAATAATTCTGTGAAAATTGCTGCCAGTTACGCGGCCCACTCTATGGATTCCCCAGGTTGCCTTTGCCTGCTCTTTCGTAACATCCTGTAGGTGCTCTAGTCTGTCAGTTGTGCGTTGCCCTCTCATTTTCTCATAGATCTTTTTACACTTCTCCTGGAGGTCAGCTGTCGACAGGTCCCTAGCAGATGGGTCAAACATGGCTGTCAGGGGCTCAGGTAGTTCACATCCTGATTCTGATGCTGTGTCTGTGTCGGAGTGTGCAGCTGTGTTGATGGATGTGAATATAGCAGCTTCTGGACAAATGTTTTTGAGGGCCTGAAGATCTTCCGTTGTAATTGCTGAGTGAAGGAGGAAATGTATTTGTAAGGATACATAAGAGGGAGCAATTTAAAAAATAACATATAAAATAACATTTAGGCTATGATTTTATTAAAATGCTTGATCTGTAAATATTGCGTTTAATTTATTTATTACATAAATTCAGTGTGCGAAATACTCGTCAATATTCGGGGGGTTTGTAGGCCTATTTCTTCCTCACTAGTTTTTATTTTTTATATGCGGATCGAGAGCGAGTATGCGAGAGAGAAACAGGTGCGCACCAGATTTCACGTTGCAGACCGACACCGGCAAAAACTGAAACAATTAGTTGAAGAGAGGAAAAACACAGAATATAAAGAGGTTTATGCATTTATATGTCCAAGAGACGTCAGGACGTGAACGAGGGAGGATTGGATGGTGGCTCAGGTTTAGTGAAACTGTCACTGTCAGCAGCACATCTGTCAGCAGCTGCTCCAATCACACACGTCACAAACTTTATTTTGAAGGTACAGACAGATGTTGATTTTGGTAACAGTGACTTTGTTGCCCACACACATTACGTATGTCGGCTTTTGTCTTATCCTCTGCAATCGCCTTTTATTTTTATTTTATTTTTTTTTTGGGGGGGGGGGGGTATTTCGCACACTGCCTAAATTATACCAATATATAATAGGCTAATAGCCGTCACTCTCCTGAAGATTCAATCCACTGCGGACGGTTTTGCGTAATAGTTCACATGTATCAGCGCGTTCACTCTCATAGGCTACCTGGTATGTTTTGGGGTGTTGGTGTATGATGGACTTCAGGCAGCTCAGTCAGGTGTCGCTTTGGTCGGCTGAAGTTGATGTTTTTCAACTTTTGTGGCTCAACCCTTTTGCGGGACATGTCCTTCCACTTGTTTGGTTGGGAAGTGCAGGCGACCTCCTCCTCGGTGCGTCTGCGCCCTGTTAACTCAACCTGGCACATGATGGCTGCAGCATGGCTGCAACAAGAAGCAAGACTGGTGCGATGGATAGATCTATTAGTAAAAGTAAGTGAATTCAGAAGCTCACAATATCTGCTGTGTGAGACTTACCCTGCCATGCATGTGCAGTTAGCTGTCAGGATGTACCCTAGATCCCTGTGCACGTACACCCAGGCATCATTAGGTTTTGCCTTTAGTCCCTGTCTCTGACTGGGCAGGACACCTGCCCTCAAAGCGCAAAACCCTGAACTTGTGTCAAAACATTTTAAGTTTTGCACATGACCACAAGGAACATAATTATATGCGTCCAAAGATTTCTATGCACTTAAACTGTCCTTAGTGTACACACTAGGCTTCTCAATCAGATAACTGTATATATCGGGCCATGTTATAGCTGGCCATTTGGACATATCTGCAATCCATTCCTCACTCGGAATACTATATGGGTCTGGTAATTTCTCACCAGTGCTGAGGACCAGTTTGTTCAGGTAATCGGTGCAGTCTGAGCTGCTGAGGCTGTTGATGTAATTAGTCTGAGCCATCTCTGTCAAGACCTAGCTAACAAGCTGTCAGACCTGTAGTGTAAAACTATATTTACAGTGACATTGGCGTTTTTTAAATGTTGGCAGGCCGTAAAGTAGCTTCGCCATAAACATTTTTACTTTGACTTTGTTAGCATTAACTAACATTACGACCGTGCTCCTGATATTGGAAACATCTAACAGTTTTCTTTTGCTTACTTTCAACACCTTCTGTCTGAAACCCTTCTGGACCTCGGGTCGGACTACAAAGTTAAGTTAAGTAACTGCGTCAGTTTTCTTGATTTATTTATTTATTTCTGAACGTTAAACGTCTGCGTGTTTTGTTTTGTGTTTTGTGCGTGGAGTCGTGCAGCTGTTGGTGGATGACACCTGCTGGCCGGCTAGACTGCTGTTAACCCCCGGCGCCGTCCAACTGGCTTCCCCGTCTCCAGCGTAGCTATAACCGGCTTGCTCCACTCCTCTGCCTCCGCTGTGCTGGCTCTGTGGCTTCACCATAATCGCCTGGATCTACCGCTGGCTTCTTCCGACTTCACAACCTGTGGATTTTAACCTGTTCCTCTGGATTGCGCTATGTTTGACTCTCACGTAACGAGTGCATCTCTGCCGCTCCGTTACTCGGTAACGGAGATGTTACGTCTACGGATCTTCTCAAGGACCCAACCACCTCAGCTTGCATCCCACCAGGACATTCTCAAACGACCAAAATACATCCACGAGGCTCTGGACGGAATTTTCAGTACACTCACACCAGCAACAAAAACATCTGCTCCTTCTGGTCCACTGGGCCCCGCCCCCCTCCTCGCACAGCCCGTACGGTCAGTCCCGTCAATCACAGTGTACTGTCCCCTCTGCTCAAAGCAACCTGCTACACTCCACTCACCTGTCTGAAACTCTGTCTGCTGAACACCAGATCCCTCAGTAATAAGGCCCTTTTGATAAATGACTTTATTGTTGACCAGAGCCTAGATATTCTCTGCCTCACTGAGACCTGGCAACAACCAAATGACTTCTCCCATCTAAATGAAGCTGTCCCACCAGGTTTTTCGTTTATTAGTAAACCCCGGGTTAATGGGAGGGGGGGTGGCCTTGCTCTCCTCCATCGTGATAACATCAAAGTCACCACTGTCACAGTCCCCCTTCATTCCTCCTTTGAATGTCTAGCTGTAAAACTCTCAGGCCCCAAACCCACTATCATTGTCACCATTTACAGACCACCAAAACCCTCCGCCGTTTTCCTCAATGAATTCTCATCACTACTTACATCTGTATGTGCAATGTCCCCCACTGTTATCCTCCTTGGTGATTTCAACATCCACATTGACAACCCATCCTGTACTTTTGCTAATGACTTCACATCACTTCTGGACTGTCTTGGCATCACACAACATGTCAACCTCCCAACCCATAACAAAGGTCACATTCTGGATTTAATCTGCTGCACTGACATCACTCCCACTAACCTTGATGTCATTGATTTCCCCATCTCCGACCACAAAGCTGTACTTTTTGACATTCATACCCAACTACACAAAACCAAGGAACAACGGACCATCTCCTTCAGAAACATCAAACTTATCAACACCACAGACCTCTCCACCCTGATCAGCTCCTACCCCAACCCTCCCCCAGCTTCCTCCCTGACTGACCTGGTGACTCACTACAATAACTGCCTCTCCTCCTCCCTCACCACCCTGGCCCCCCTGAAAACCCGCTCAGTCTCATTCACCCACACTGCTCCCTGGTTCACTCCTCATCTGCGCCAGCTCAAAGCCACTGGTCGTCGACTGGAGCGACTCTACAGTAAGACTCAACTCACTGTACACCGCCAAATGTATTCGGACCACCTCCATGACTACAAGAATGCCCTCACCACTGCCAAAACCTCATACTACTCCAACCTCATCAACACTGGTACAGGCAACAGCAGAGTCCTCTTCTCAACAGTCAGCCACTTACTTCAGCCTCCTAAATCTCTCCCTCCAGACATTTCCACCACCCAATGCACTGCGTTCCTTGACTTCTTCAGCTCTAAAATCAACACCATTCACCAACAACTGGCCTCATCTCGCACCCCCTCTGATGACCCACCCTGGATGATCACCTCTGGCCAACCTCTCATCAGCTCCCTCTCTGACTTCACCCTAGTAACAGAACAGACCGTTTCAGAACTCATCCGCAAAGCCAAAACCACCACCTGTCAGCTCGATCCTCTTCCCACCTCCCTTGTCAAAGCATGTCTTCCGTCCATCTCCCCCATGATCACCAACATAATTAACTCCTCCCTCACTACTGGTACTGTACCCCCCACTCTCAAGCTGGCTGCCATCACTCCCATCCTAAAAAAACCTGGTGCTGACCCAACTGACCTTAACCATTACCGGCCCATCTCCAATCTCCCTTTCATCTCCAAAACACTTGAAAGGGTGGTTGCCGCACAACTACAGTCCCACCTCGACACTAACAATCTCCACGAACCGTTCCAATCTGGCTTCCGTCCAAAACACAGCACTGAAACAGCCCTAGTCAAAATCACCAACGACCTCCTCCTTGCAGCCGACTCTGGATTACTCACCATTCTCATCCTCCTCGATCTCAGCGCAGCATTCGACACCATCTCCCACCCTCTGCTCCTGGACCGCCTAGCTGGTATTGGGATCACTGGTGCTGCACTCTCCTGGTTTACATCCTACCTCACCGGCCGTCAACAATTTGTTCAACTAAGCAACCACAAGTCTGGGTGTTCAGGTGTCTCACTGGGCGTCCCCCAGGGGTCAGTCTTGGGTCCACTCCTCTTCACCACTTACCTCCTCCCGCTGGGCACACTCCTCCGTCACCATGGGGTCCATTTTCATTGCTATGCTGACGACACACAGGTCTACATCTCCACCAAACCCACCGCTGCCCCCCCCCCCACCTCCCTCATCACGTGCCTGGAAGAGATCCGGAGCTGGTTGAGCAGGAACTTCCTGAAACTCAATGGAAACAAGACCGAGGCCCTGCTCATCGGATCCAAATCCACCCTCACTAAATCACAACACACCCCAGCTCCACTCATAATTATCGATGGATTCCCAGTACCCTTCTCCTCCAAAGTCAAGAGCCTCGGCGTCATCCTGGACAACACCCTCTCATTCGCACCCCATATTCACAACATCACCCGGACTGCATTCTTCCACCTCCGCAACATCGCCAGACTCCGCCCATCACTGACCCAATCCAGCGCTGAAATCCTAGTTCACTCATTTGTCACATCACGCATAGACTACTGCAACGCCCTCCTCACCGGACTCCCCACCAAACTTATCAACAGACTGCAGATCATTCAGAACTCAGCCGCCCGGATCATCACCCGCACCAAATCATCTGACCACATTACCCCTGTCCTCATTCAACTTCACTGGCTCCCAGTACACTACCGCATCCAATACAAAACCCTACTCCTCACCTACAAAGCTCTCCACAACCTAGCCCCCAGTTATCTCTGCGACCTCCTCCAAGAATACACTCCCTCCCGCTCCCTCCGCTCAACCTCTGCTGGACTACTATGTATCCCCACATCACGACTCACTTCAATGGGTGCCCGGTCATTCAGCTGTTCAGCACCCAGGCTCTGGAACTCCCTCCCCCCACACATAAAACAGTCAGACACCATTTCAACCTTCAAGTCACAACTCAAAACTCACTTGTTCAAACTCGCACACAACGTCTAACTGATCACTGTTTTGATTGTTTTTTTTTTTATTTATTTCTTATTGCTTATGTTTATTTATTTATTTATTCATATATTTTTTCCACAATGTCTTGCTTTTTAAAAAATGTATGATGACTATATGCTCTGTAAGGTGACCTTGGGTGTCTTGAAAGGCGCCTCTAAATTAAATGTATTATTATTATTATTATTATCTAAAACAACCGTCAAAACCTGGTAAGTTGAGTGAAATTCATGGACATTTCAGTAAGTGTTTTTATGATTTGTGATGCAATGAAAAACAAAGCGATTTTTCAGTAAAATGACATTTTGTTGCAACTGTGTCAGGGAGAACTTACAAGCAATACGGCATCTACATTGATATCAGTTCACTCCGAAGCAGGCTTTTGCCCCCTGGCTGCGCGCGCACCTAGTATTGTTTGTACACAAGAAACCAGTCTATACATAACTGCTATGACGCCCGATCATTTTGTGAAAGTTTGCATATCACTCCGCGCCTGGAAGTAGAAAGAGTTACAAAGTAAAATATATGTTGGATGATGGAGAGTGTGTAAATGTTGTTACTCCGGGAGTGAGCAAGACGATGGAGAGACTAACGAAAGCTTAGGCACACGGCGAGTGAACTGCTCCATAGGATAAATTGCCGGCGAACCGCTCTATCGGAGCCTTCTCTCGGAGGGACGCTAAAGTGTGTTGCATAGCGACCGTCGATGCATAGCGGCAGCCAGGAGGGACTACTTTTTTGTATTCTTTAAAAAACGGCTATTTTGACTTTCTTGGTTTCTTTTTAAATGTAGTGTGTCTATGACTTTCGTTTCGCCATAATAGTAACCGTTGTATAAAAGCAATAGATCACTTCAGTCAGTGGCATGTGCTCATTATACCACTGTGAAGGGGGTCGCCGGCCCTCCGCTGCGCGTCGGGGCCGGACAACGCCCCTTAACAGTGGTATAATGAGCACATACCACAGCCTGGCGTGATCTATTGCTTAATTATACCACGGTCTGCGGGAATACTCGATTCTGATTGGATGCAGGGTGTGCATTAACTCTTCTACTTCGCGGAGGCTCCGCTTCCGCTTCGCTTCGGACGGTTCACGCCTCCACGTCGTCCATTAATTCCTGATAATGGACACCTCGTCGGGCATTATCCCTTACATGTTTCTCCTGATTTCAGCAAACCAAATTAATCTTGTGAACGTATTATAAAGACAGTATAAAATAACCGAATGAAAACCTCTGAATGCAGTCTGTAATGAACTAATTGTATAGTATTTCACACTGCATACCTGAACAATAAGCTATACAGGCGTTATAAAAGGAAATTGACTGAAATCCATTAGTTTAATTTCTTTCTGTCAGATGAGGTTACTTTAATAGGCTAACAGTTAATGTTTTATAGGCTACTTTATGAAACCCGTGCTTGAATAGAAGAAACACATTTTACTGAATTCCTGTGATTTGTCCAGTGTCCAGTGATTTGACTTTAATTAGATTTTCTACATTCATTCAATAATGACATATGTATTTATTTTAGGTGTGTCAGCAGCCCCCACAGCACAGCTGGCACTAAACAATAAAGCACATGAGTTGCAGATGTGCAAAAAGAAAATGGAATGGCAGAATGAGAAAATAGAGGAGTTGACCAAGGAGAGATTTCCTCAAGGAACAACTAGTATCCGGCAAGTCTCCCAACACAATGTTTAGTCAAAGTGTTGGTTTGTTTTTAGTAGGGTAGAAGGAAGGCATTGCGTGTCCTCTTCGCCTCCAGTCCGCCACAGTCATCTGCCGAGTGGTCCAAGAATGTACAGATCCATATTAGCAGATTCTCACATTCCCTTTCCACAGTCCATCAGGTTATTTAACTGCTGTTATTAACACACAACCGCAAACTCATAATGTTAAAGTCTTCGCTTAGTAAGGTTCTGGTTTAAGAGGCAGTCTTTGCTTTCATTGAAATTGCTTGGCAGCAGGCTACATCTATCAATTAATGACAGGAACGTCTGTCTCTCAATCTGCGTGTGTTTGTGTACCTGTTATTCGCATATCTCCCGAATACAATTTACATTAGTATTGTGATTGTTGTTTTAACATTCACATTAGTATTAAAATTACTTTAAAAAGTAGTGGGGGAAAAAGTGTGACCATGAACTTGCAGGATCTGGCTGTGCATTGTATGCGTGCCGTGCACATATGTGTTGTTATGTATTATGTGTTGTGACTCTTATGTTTGTATTTTAATCTTTTTAAACAGCTCTTAAAAAAGATGAGCCCAAAGCAACTGCCGGTTCCAGTAGTGTCTCTACACTGGACTCATCTTCCTCCGAGATGAGTTCAAAGAGTACAGACTCAGAGTCATCCAACAGCTCATCCTCAGAGGACAAAAAGAGGGAGAAGAAGGGGAAAGGGAGAAAGAAGGCATCCAAGATGGTTAAAATGGAAAAAAACACTGCAAAGAGGTTAGAAATACTAATTTCACCACTTTCCACTCACCTGGGTGCTACATCACTCCTGCTTCGCTGTGTTGTGTTCTCCAGGCTGGCTCTTCCCATATGATGTGACATTGCATGTGTGATTGTTTCTAGCACTCACACAGTGAATGACTGGAGACCAAAGTCGAGACCGACGTCGCCTCCAGTGACTTCACTGGAGGCGGAATCTGGCTGTTTTGGAAAGGCATTCCACCACTGTAGCTTCTCCTGCCTCTCACCGGCAACACATACTGAGCATAGTTGCCGTTGTATGTGTGTGTGTGTGTGTGTGTGTGTGTGTGTGTGTGTGTGTGTGTGTGTGTGTGTGCCTGTGTGTGTGTGTGTGTGTGTGCAAGGAGATAGTGTGTGTGTGTGTGTGTGTGTGTGTGATGAGTACAGTAGGAGTACAGTAATATAAATGATAAAACTACTACTATAGATAGCACTAATTGTATGTTCTCTTAATTGCAGCCCGGAATCCCGAGCAGGCTTTGGCCCGGTACAAAAAGATTCTTAAATACTACAAGAGGCTTGGAACCATGTCTGGGGCATTTCGAAAGGTCGGTGTTGACCGTAATACAGTGGTGGTCAATGCAGCA
Organism: Gadus morhua; assembly: GCF_902167405.1. Lineage (NCBI taxonomy): Eukaryota > Metazoa > Chordata > Actinopteri > Gadiformes > Gadidae > Gadus > Gadus morhua. The sequence goes on from NC_044054.1 coordinate 2,289,526, forward strand.
ATCGCCGAGCTTTCCATTGTTGCCCCAGACCAGTACAAGGAAGCTTTGAAAACGTATACCCATTCCACAAAATTGAAAGCATTTGCGGAACACTGTGCCTTGACAATTCCGGGCGATGTAGAAATAGGTGACGCAGTCAACACGCTTAAAACCAGTGGTAAGCTGCTACCACTGAAAAATAAATAATTATGTGCATTTTGAATTATGCTTTACATGTGTTCCTGTAGTGTAATTTTTACATTTTCTGTACAATACCACTGTTCATATTTTATCTGTATTTTTTTGATGTGTGTTCTTTGTTGAAAACAAGAATTTATGTAGTTTAAAATAAATATTTGTACGTTTTCAGCACTTCAGCACATAGCTTCTTTCCCTTTTCTTAAAATAATATTTTGTTTTAACTTGTGTCTCTTTGGTATCTGCTAGCCACTCATTTATAAATACTTTGTAAAGCATAGCAAGTCCTCACTTTAGATGGGCTCACACCATGTAGTCAACTAATCCGTAGTAACTCATGAGTTAATCATGAATTGAAGTGTTGTTAAGTGCTTGTTAAAGATGCAGTAATACTAACTATCCGTAGGCATATTTCTGAAGGCATGTCCAATTAGAATAATACATATTTGTGTCCAGGTTATGTTTGCCACTCATTTATAAATGCTTTGTAAAGCATAGCAAGTCCTCACTTTAGATGGGCTCACACCATATAGTCAACTAATCAGTAGTAACTCATGAGTTAATCATGAATTTAAGTGTTGTTAAGTGCTTGTTAAAGATGCAGTAACACTAACTATCCGTAGGCATAGTTCTGAAGGCATGTCCAAATAGAATAATACATATTTGTGTCCAGGTTATGTTTGCAATTCATTTATAAATGCTTTGTAAAGCATAGAAAGTGCTCACTTTAGATGGGCTCACACCATGTAGTCAACTAATCCGTAGTAACTCATGAATTAATCATGGATAACCTAATTGGTAAGTATTTGTAACATATGTATTAACACCCCAGCTATTAGTTGAGGCCTATTTCTAAATCATAACATTTTATTTAAGGCATGAACAAATGTAGGTCTAGATAGTCTGTTAATCATCAACTTCCAGGTTTTAACCGGCCTTATACATTCCTAAGTACCTAGATAATAATGGTAAAATTACTTTTTTAGAAGGCTTATTTACTATGAACAAACCATTTATAACTGTGTGAAAAAATGCTTTACTAATGATACGTTATGTATGAACAATAAATAACTAATGGTGAACAAACCATTATTTAATAGTTTTTTAGAAGGCTTATTTACTATGAACAAACGCATTTATAACTGTGTGAAGAAATGCTTTACTAATGATACATTATGTATGAACAACAAATAACTAATGGTGAACAAACCATTACCTAATAGGTAACGAATGCTTAATAAATGATGAATTGTGTGTAGTTATTATAAAGTGTTACCAAATTCTGAACCAAAATACCCATGTATGGGTAAAAAATAAATAAACTTACCATGCATAGTTGTCCACACAAACTGATTCCTTGAATTTCATCTTGTGTTTGCATTTTTGGCATCTCATCCATCTTCTTAGAAGCCTTTTCTTCTGCATCCATTTGATTATTTGTCTATGTCTTCTTTTAGATTTAGTTCTGCCTTCAATAAGCTCTCTTAGCTCAGTGGCTAAACCAGGCATTATTTGGCTACGATGTGACTAGCTCCCGCCAGATTACGTTTGAATTGTATTATAGGTCGGGGTGACGACAAGGGTGAAACGAGCCAATCATAAATGCATTCACAGGCTGAAGGAGGAGCCATCCGGCCTCCTCCATCATATTGACTGGTTGTCAACTTGTCAATCACCTCGCATCACCGCTGTACTTTGATGAGTGACAACCGGTGACTGACAACCTAGACAGACACGCTCACTCAGCACGCCTGCATTGGCATTGATGTTAAGGAATGAATACACGGTCTGGTAAAATGTCCGATACCAGTGTTCCCAGCGGCGATGCGCAAAATACCGAGATAAACCCAGGTAGGCCTACTGTCGGGAGAAAGAGAAAGAAGTCAACAGCGGGTTCTTCCAGGAAAAAGCAAACTACACCTGTGGACCATGCTGTTCACATGGACACCAACGGTGACGGTAAGCAAGACTGCGTGTTATCTTTTCATTAAAGATGTTTGATCAGGATAACACGGACTGATAGATTTGTGCTACATAAATCAACCACATTGGTAGGGATGGGAATCGAGAACCGGTTCTTGTTCAGAACCGGTTCCCAGTGAACCAATTCCTTGGAATCGTTAGCATGCATGCTTAACGATTCTGCTTATCGGTTCCAAACTCGGAACTTTGAATCATATTCGAAGTTTGTTTGTTTATTAATATTAATATTTGAATATTTATTAATAATATTTTGACCATTAAATGCCTTCAGCAAGACCTATATGGTATAAAGCTCGGCCAAAAGCCGAGCTCCGAGGGTTTGTTTACCAGCGTTGCTACGGTTACCATATCACACCAAAAACTGGTGTGATTGTATGCATCAAAACTTTAATTCATGGCTTACTGTATGTTCACGCCGCACATTGAAACGTGTCGCAGGGCGACACGAGCCAATCAGTGTTCACTCCCTGTGGGTAACGTGGGTGAAGTAACGTAAAACAGCCAATCAACGACCAACCGGCTGGGCCAACCGTTCCCTGCACTCCGAGTGAACTGCAGCTTGGAGGAGAAAGTGATTGTTGGCGTTTGCGACTCTCGAAGCTCTAAATATAATATAATATGTTATAATATATATAATGCTCATGGCTCAGCTGCTCATTATTTTATTTTACCTTCACCTTGCTTTTATGATTAGAGCTTTTTTAATTCTCTACCCTGTGATTCCAGATACTGCGGGAACTGTAGCTCCAACAGCATTTTTACATATCAGGAAGATGCAGCTTAAGCTCCGTGAGGCCAAGAAGAAGCTGCACACAGTCACAGAAAAAATCAGTGACCTGACTAAGGAGAGAGACTCCCTCCGCCAACAAGTTGGTCAAAGTAAGTAGGCCTAACACTTTCTTGGGAAAACACGTTTGCACACCTGACAATGATGGGGTGCTTTGTAAAATATATATACAATTGAGTGGAAGAAAGGCCAACATTTCACGGTGACAAGACATGACATCAGAGCATGAGCGTGTTATTACCCAAACAATACACATGTACAGTTAATACCTGGAAGATAATATCTGTAGCATTGATTGACAGCAGACACATCTGTCCAACGGATGAGATCACGATTTGATGAATCAGTGAAACTGAAAGTCTTAATAAATGTAAATGTTGATAAAAATGTATGTGAGTTCAATTGTATCATCATAGTTAGTAATGCATTTGGTATTGTATTTTGTATTATGTTGTAGATACAGATGACGGTGGGACAATTGACACATCTTCCTCTGCAAACTCGTCTCCTGGTGCATCTTCTTTCACTTCATCCTCCAGTCCATCCAACTCCTCTTCATCCTCTTCATCCAGCTCCTCATCCTCAACTGATTCTTCAGATTCAGACAATAAATTGAAGAAAAGACGCAAGAAGAAAAAGAAGCACCACCACCAGAGTCACAAGAAAAGAGACAAGAGGAAGAAAAAAGAGAAGAAAAAAAGGCAACATGGCAAGCAGAGAGGTAAGTGTAAAGAGAGGAAGGCAATAAGGCAGCTCCCCTCATGTGTGTCAGGCATGTAGACATCACAACGTCTGTGTCCGTCTGTCTCTCTCTCAATTAAATTAAATTCAAAGCGCTTTATTAGCATGACCAAAATACAGTGTTGCCAAAGCAAATAACAGCAATACAGACAATAATAAAAACAAACAAACATAAAGAAAACAAGAAATAAGGCTGCTCCCCTCATGTGTGTCAGGCATGTAGACATCACAATCTCTCTCTCTCTCTCTCTCTCTCTCTCTCTCTCTCTCTCTCTCTCTCTCTCTCTCTCTCTCTCTCTCTCTCTCTCTCTCTCGTTTATTTTCCAAAATGAACTTCCTGGTGGGTATATTATCTTGGACCCTCCAATAATTGCTCTGTGCCCATGTAATCTTCATTACTTTTTGCAACCACTTTGCATCTATATGTGTGTTTCCCTGTGTCGATTCACTACTTCACTACTCCTATGTTTGTTATACTTAACTACATTTCTATCTGTTTCAGCACGTCATCCTGAGGAGGTCATCAAGAGATACAGGGAAGTCCTTAAAGCGTACAAGAAAGGAAGAAAGCTGAGTGTGGCATATCGAAAGGTCGGTGTCGACCGAAACACTGTTGTCGCCAATGCCCCGATCTGTGAGCTGGCTGTTGTGGCCCCGAAGAAATACAAGGAGTTGCTGGTTACTTAGACACCACAGCAACGACTGCAGGACTTTGCAAAAAAATGTCTGGAAGTGTTGATTAATGATCCAAACCTTATGAGGGATGTTGAGCATCACAAGAAAAAGGGAAAACTGATTCCACTGTCTAAGAAAGCTTAGGTGTTTGTGTCACTGTGGGATGGTGCCCTAGAGCAGTTCGGTTGTAGCTCAGGTCTGGTTCACTAAGGCCCAATCGCGTTTCTTTTGCTCACTGTCAACCCTAACCCTCATTGCTACCCCTCATTGCTACCCCTCATTGCTACCCCTAACCGATCCCCTACCAAATGGGACAACCCTACCCTGTGACGTCATCATGGCCTCCCCGTGCCCCCTAGCAGATAACCAGACCCCTGGTAATGTTACAAGAGACAGACTGGCTGCTATTGTCTCGGGCAATGAGCAAGACCCATTGTAAAGATGTTTAACCTGAAATGGTATTTATATTTTGTAATTGGCATGTTTAAATAAAGTATTAAAAAAAAATAATAATAATAATACTATTTGTCCCTCGTAATATACCTTTATTTTGAATGTCACTTAGCTACATGTTAAAGGTGGTATTAGGGTGCACTCACACTAGGCCATCTGGCCGTGGCCGTTGGCCGTTTTCACACCTAACCGTGCTCAAATGGCCCCATTGTTCTCTGGCCTGCACTCACACTAGGCCATCTGGCCGTGGCCGTCGCAGCTGTGGCCTGGCCACGGAAGGCTCTTATACATACGTCATCACGTCGTAACACGTCATCACCAAGCGTCCCCTGCATGGACCATAATAAAGTCTGCCGCCAGTCAGAGTTTTAACAACAATGGACAACAACACAGAGAACACACCAACAGTTGAACTGCTTGACGTGATGTTTACCGTTTAATGGGAAAGAAGGCTCGTCGCCTTTATTATGTCCGTGGTCGTCGCATTGACTATACGTCATCCAGCTCAGGTTGCGTAGCCGTGCGTGTGCGCGTGTCGGCTCATTAGCATCTGTACCGTAGCGGCCCGTGCCGTAGCAGCACACCTCTCCCAAGTGGCCAAATTGGCCCGGCCTGGCCACACTCAAACTGGCAGATTTGAGCATGGTTAGGCCACGGCCACGGCCAGATGGCCTAGTGTGAGTGCACCCTTAGATAATAATCGGTTATGAACAAGAACACTTTAGAAGAAACACTTTATTTAAATAAGAAACACTGAACCACACATCTAAAAATACACACACACGCATCTAAAAATACACACACACGCACACCTAAAAATACACACACACACACACACACACTCTCTCTCTCAGCTTTTGAGAGAATGGTGGAGAATCACATCTTCTCAACCATTCCGCCAACTTTGCCTCGCTCTCCTCATGCCTCGCCTGCTCCCTGGCACTCTCCTCTTGGAAGGGGTGTCTGGGGTGGTGGAAGAGGTGCCTGGGGTGGAGGAGCATGAGGGAGAGGTGGGGGGGGGGGGGCTGGTGGCAGTGGACTCAACGAAGTCCTGAAAGAAAACAAATAAGAAGGAATAAGGAATTATATGCCAGAACTGGTTGATATGGCCATATGTTATGTACAATATATAATAGCTATGTACACAATATAGTACTGCCAAAAAATACATTGATTAACCATGTAATATTACTAATATAATATATTAGTATATATAATAATACTTATAGAATATTACTAATATAATACAATATATTAGTATATAGAATATTACGTATAGAATATTACTAATATAATATAATATATTAGTATAAATCTTATTTTTAACCTGGAGTCACTAGAACATGGAAGATCTGGATATCATACGACATGATATGCAGCCCGGTCGATGGCCGGGCTGCAGAGCCCGGTTCTCGGCCGGGCTGCCGGCCGAGAACCGGGGTCGAGCGGCCCGCGAAAGTCGGCCTCGCGATCTTCCGCGAAAGTCGGCCGCGGACTTTCGCGATCTTCCGAGAGTCCACGGCCGGGCTTCGAAGAATATTACTAATATAATATAATATATTATTATAAATCTTATTTTTAACCTGGAGTCACTAGAACATGGAAGATCTGGATATCACACGACATGATATGCCGCCCGGTCTGCAGCCCGGTAGACGGCCGGGCTGCAGAGCCCGGTTCTCGGCCGGGCTGCCGGCCGAGAACCGGGGTCGAGCGGCCCGCGAAAGTCGGCCTCGCGATCTTCCGCGAAAGTCGGCCGCGGACTTTCGCGATCTTCTGAGAGTCCACGGCCGGGCTTCGAAGAATATTACTAATATAATATAATATATTAGTATAAATCTTATTTTTAACCTGGAGTCACTAGAACATGGAAGATCTGGATATCATACGACATGATATGCAGCCCGGTCAGCAGCCCGGTTGATGGCCGGGCTGCAGAGCCCGGTTCTCGGCCGGGCTGCCGGCCGAGAACCGGGGTCGAGCGGCCCGCGAAAGTCGGCCTCGCGATCTTCCGCGAAAGTCGGCCGCGGACTTTCGCGATCTTCCGAGAGTCCACGGCCGGGCTTCGAAGCCCGCGGCCGGGCTGCAGAGTATAATTAATAAATTAATTACTAGTTAATTACAGAAAAAACACTTACATTTGGGTTTTTACAATCCTGTCGCATCTTTTCGCCCTCCATCTTGTCTAGGATATTTCTTGATTTTCAGTTTTCTCGCAAGGTATTGTGGGAGCAAGTCAAAACTGAAGCGCTTTGAGGGTGCCCATGGAAAATCTCAATTTTGAGGGGATGTTAGCCCTCCCCCTTACCCCTCAAGCTACCTCAAATGTGGTAATGGGACATGACTCCACGGCGCGTGAACGCGCAACAGTGAGGGTTAGGGTTGAGATTTTCTATGTAGCAAAGGAATGAGATTGGGACTAAGTATAGAGGCTCCAAGTTGTGCTCCAAGTTCATATCAATAATGCCAATGGCTTGATTTTGATTTATTTTGTTTTCTGCCATGTGATGGCTCAGTATGTGTGTTTCTATACATTAAACACAATGTTCAACATTTCATCTGTGTTGTTTCTTTGGTCAAATACAGTACACAGAAGCCTATGGGTGGAACAAGGTTGAGGTACAAAAATTAGATATTTTAAATATCACATCAAATTTCTGTACCTTGAACTTGTTCCACCCATTTGCTGTTCTACAAAGTTTCACTGGTATTAGTAGATGGTTAACAAACTATTAACAACAACTAAAGTGTGAGTTAATATATTAGTTAAGTATTAGTTAATAGCTTATGTATGTTATTGGGACGTTATTCTAAAGTTGCAACTATTCCTCATTTACTAACAGTTAATAAATGAGGAATAGTTGCAACTTTAGAATAACGTCCCAATAACATATATAAACTATTAACTGATACTTAACAAGTCATTTATAACTCATTAACTAACAGTTTATTAATGATATATTAACTATCTACAAGGCATCATTATAAATCCTTAATAAACTGTTAATAAACACTTAACAAGTCATTAATAACTCATTAATTAACAGTTTACTTATGATCTATTAACTAGTTATAACGGATAGTTATTATAAATTGCGGCGTATGAGCTCTGTCCAGGTAACTGTGCAGCAACATGACTGTAATTCTTGTCATCTGCAAGTTCATCTCCTTCGTCATCACCAGCTTCATTTTCAACATCCTGCCCCTCTCCATCAACAGCATCTTCTGCCTCATCGTACTGAGCTGAAGTAAAGTAAAGTCTTTTAACAGTTTCCTTTTGCCTTGAAAGCACACTGCTCCTTCCATCCAGCTCATCATAAACCTTGATTTTAGCGTCTGCAGCAGCAAGTTGGGTTTCAATGCTTAGCATTTCCTTTTGAGCTCTTATTTGTTCCCACCTTTGAGTGAGCTCAGCTTCTTCCCTTTCAAGTGCAAGTTTCTTTTTAAGACCTTCAGCTTGTGCCATGAGCGCTGCTCTTTCAGCTTCAGCTTTACGCCAGAGGAAGCTGTAGAAGATCTATGGCTGCTCCTTGTGCTGCTTTGAGGAACCTTGCATAAGAGAGAGGCACCAGAAATATGCTCTTCTGGAACCTCTGTGGCTTGATGCTCTTGTGCAAGTGTTGCTGCATATTGCTTCCATTTTTTTACTGTACTTTTGAATTCATCAAATCTGGCAAGATTTGGGAAGTACCATTTTGTGTGATCATCTTCCTTTCTCTCCTTTGGAAGCAGTTCATAAATTGAGCATTGTATTTGACTAAAATCCTCGATAAGCACAGTGAAGTTGATGTGCATTTGTGAAATAACCTCCAGATTATCATATTCAACCATAAATGATTCAATTTGATTTCTGCTTGTGATCAGCTGCTTTAATTTAGCACTTCTCGATTTAGTTAACTGCTCCAATTTAGCTTGGGCACTCTCTTTGGTTTAACTTCTGACTCGCTTCCATCTTTAGGTTTTGCGACAGGGCGATTGCCTCCCACCACATTTGCATCATGCTCCTCATATTCCACCATATTACTGGCGTCTTTATTTTCAATTGACATTTTGTCGACAATTCAACAACGCAAATTTATACGCGCACATAAGTTGCAGAGTTAAAGCACGTTAAACGGGGCGCGGCTCCTCAACGTTCCGTACGGTGGTGATTAAAGTCATTCACTTCGTGTCATCAACTGGATCATTATACGGCTTTTTCCATTCAAATAATCCTCACGTCAAACAAGACTTTAATCACAGCGTTTTAGTTCCGATGCTCCATTCCGGTTAAATGTACAATTAATTCCACAACTAATTAATGTCCGACATCATGTTCATTACATCCATCCAGGGAATAACTCTTCAGACGTTTTCAACTATGTCACGGCTTTCAAACATGCAAATTATTGAAGCCTTACGGACGCCTTGGGACGGATTTCAACGCGCTGGGGCATCACTTACTGTTACAGTTTGTTTGGAGATCGGCTGGTTGCGGTGGGTGCGTGCGTGCCATTCAAAGTAACAAATGAACAACTTAAAGACGATGCATGCACCTACACTATTCCTTCGGTTCAAAATAAAACGGCGTCGCTTATTTGCCTCGAAAACGTTCCTATCTTTTCATATTGTGTGTATAGATGCGGAGTGGTACCGAGCGGTTGAAAACGATTTCTGTCGGCGTCTCCTGTGACCCCCGCACCTGCGTTCAATTACTATATATAGGCACGGGACACGCAGTGATTGCGTCATCGAACAGAATGAAAAACGAAAGTGCGACGCCTGCAGTTCTTTCAATGGAATGGCTCCTACAGTTGGAGATCGATACGGATCTCTCCAGTGTCTCCAGAAAATAAGGGAATGATGCTAGACCATTCAAAAATATGCGGGGGGTTCTAAAAATACAAAGCTTATGTGAAATGGGTGAAGTTGCCCTTTAAGTCAAGAGATATCTACATCCTGTTAGATCCACTATAAAAGCAGCAGTAAATAAGTTTGCAATTACTATCAAGCGCACAAGATGTTTAACAAATTGAACCTTCATTGAACAACATGAGACTAATATTATGACATAACATTTGTATTTTCTAGATCACATGGTGTTTGTTGTCCAAACTAAGAGTGAATCAGCATCTACTAAGCATCAGCAGAGTGAGGTGTCTGCATAACGCCCAAAGATACTATCTACCCCAGTCAGTCTGTTCACCCTAATGCCACCTGGCAAATCCTATAGAAGTATCTGCTGACTTACAACCAGACTAGAGAGCTGAGAAAATTGACACAATGTTTTCATTTTGACTTATATAACCTCAAATTTGTACTCTACAACATTAAGTTGTCCGATAAATTACGTTACTCCAATATATAAATCAAAAAGTGTAAAAAGTCCCCTTTGGAAGAACATGGCTCACAGCACAGACTGCAGAAGATGCTCCATCTTCTGCTGGTGGCAGTTTGCGTCTCTGTTTTGATGGGATTTTATTCCCCTCCGTGCCTCCAACAGTTTCCGCTTCTGATGATTGTATGAAATTCATTAATATATAATATTTTTAAAAAGATACGTCAAATTTGCTATAACAATGCAGACCAAAAACAAACACAAAACAATGCTGCAAGTCTCTTGGGTCAAATACATGCCCACACACCATTAGTTGCCTGAGAAGGAATTCTACTGCCATATTTTGTCCTGCTTTGTCAACCTCTGTCTGCTGTCACATAGACTATGCCTAGTGGGGACATTTCACTCATCTTGAATAAACCCTGCTGAGTGGGGAAATTTCACACACCTGTACGTTCTCGGTTATCAGACACTTAACATAACATTACACCTGAAACGAAACCATAAAAGGTGCATTGTGGAGACTTCGTGAATGTCCCAGATTACAGTGATATTTTGCCCCGGGAAAATTACTCAACAAGGTTTAGATGTGTCCTACATATCCCTTAATCATTAGCCTTATACAAGTATTACAGAAAACTGTTTGGCAGACCTGATGCATAATAGATTCCCCTCATAATTATCGGATTCTTTTCATTTACCTGCTTAAAGTAAACAACAGAAGACGTCAAAGGTGACTAGAAGACACTAGAGGAAAACATTAAGTGATGGACATGAATTACCTGTTGACCAGTGTCCTCTAACCAGGCATCTTCATCCCATTGTGGCTCTGACATGAGCACAGACTGGAAGCTCACACAGGGCGTGTCAGGTTCACATGTAGTCATCTGCAATTTGATACAAAAAGTAAATCAGTCAATTTCATGTAAACACTGCATTATATCTTATTATTTGAATACATTTTCTAGAGGACATGTCTCTTGGGTCAAATACATGCCCACACACCGGACTAGCGAGAAAGAATTCTACTGTCAAATTTGTCCTGCTTTGTCAACCTGTCTGCTGTCACATAGACTATGCCTAGTGAGGACATTTCACTCATCTGGAATATCCCTGCTGAGTGGGGACATTTCACACACCTGTACGTTCTCGGTTATCAGATGCTTAACATAAAGTTTCACTGAAACAATCCCATACAAGGTGTATTGTGGGGACGTCGTGAAAGTCCCAGACTAAAGTGACATTTTGCCCCGGGAAAATGTCTCATCACAGTTTAGATGTGTCCTAAATATCCCTTAATCATTAGCCTTATACAAGCATTACAGAAAACTGTTTGGCAGACCTGATGCATAATAGATTCCCTCATAATTATCATATTCTCTTAATTTACCTGCTTAATGAAAACAACTGCAGACGTCAAAGGTGACTAGAAGACAATAGAGGAAAACATTAAGTGATGGACATGAATTACCTGTTGACCAGTTTCCTCTGATATGGCAGCTTCATCCCACAGTTGCTCTGACATGAGCACAGACTGGGAGCTCACACAGGGCGTGTCAGGTCTACATGTTGCCATCTGCAATTTGATACAAAAAGTAAATCGGTCAATTTCATGTAAACACTGCATTATATCTTATTATTTGATTACATTTTCTAGAGGACATGTCTCTTGGGTCAAATACATGCCCACACACCAGACTAGTGAGAAGGAATTCTACTGTCACATTTGTCCTGCTTTGTCCACCTGTCTGCTGTCACATAGACTATGCCTAGTGGGGACATTTCACACATCTTGAATTAACCGTGTTGAGTGGGGACATTTCCCACACCTGTACGTTCTCGGTTATCAGATACTTCACATAAAGTTTCACTGAAACAAAACCATACAAGGTGTATTGTGGGGACGTCGTGAAAGTCCCAGACTACAGTGACATTTTGCCCTGGGAAAATTACACATCACAGTTTAGATGTGTCCTAAATATCCCTTCATTATTAGCCTTATACAAGCATTACAGAAAACTGTTTGGCAGAACTGATGCATAATAGATTCCCCTCATAATTATCATATTATTTTATTTACCTGCTTAAGGAAAACAACTGCAGACGTCAAAGGTGACTAGAAGACACGAGAAGTAAATATTAAGGAATGGACATGAATTACCTGTTGACCAGTTTCCTCTGATATGGCAGCTTCATCCCACAGTTGCTCTGACATGAGCACAGGCCTGACCTGACATGCCCTGTGTGAGCTTCCAAGCTCACACAGGGCATGTCAGGTTTACCTGTTGCCATCTGCAATTTGATACAAAAAGTAAATCAGTCAATTTCATGTAAACACTGCATAATATCTTATTATTTTATTACATTTTCTAGAGGACATGTCTCTCTGGTCAAATACATGCCCACACACCAGACTAGCGAGAAAGAATTCTACTGTCATATTTGTCCTGCTTTGTCCACCTGTCTGCTGTCAAATAGACTATGCCTAGTGGGGACATTTCACTCATCTGGAATTAACCGGGTTGAGTGGGGACATTTCGCACACCTGTACGTTCTCGGTTATCAGATGCTTAACATAAAGTTTCACTGAAACAAAACCATACAAGGTGTATTGTTGGGACGTCGTGAAAGTGCCAGACTACAGTGACATTTAGCCCTGATTTAGATGCCTCCTGAATATCCAATGTTTTAATATTCAATAGAAAAAATAATTTATTGAAATAGATTTGTATAGTTTCAAACAAAGATACCATCTATCATAAAGTTATTCCAAGGCATTTCTGAATTGTATATACCTAAACACTAGTTGTGACACATACCTGCTTTCGCCATGGGCAGTCCTCTCCTCCATAATTGTATGCAATTTCTTCACCTTCTTTTATGTCTTTGAGGGCAAAAAGACAGAGGTGTGTGCTTCCTGCAAAGTCTATTCTCTTCATCCTGCAATTGGGATGTCTGTGGTCATCGTTCACCAGGCGGCCGAAAGAACCATCTTCTCTCGAGGCGTCAATGCTTTAAAACCACAAATAAAAATAGAGAAAATGGAAAAAATATTACTTTTTATGCCCCAGACAGCCTCTCTCACGGCTTTTTAGTCTACACCAGGAACTCTACAGAGTTTTCTTTTCATCAAAACATAATTTACTAGCATGCAAGATCACAGTTTAACATGACAGATATTGATTGAGTAAGCCTATAAGTTAACGTCGGAATGGATTCCGGAAGGTTGACCCAATTGCAGGGGACGACAGGCAGAACATTTCCATAGATATATAATAGATATCGCCTGAGCTGCACTTTTCAGTGGAACGTATGTGTCAATGGTAATATAAAATTGTAAAAAGACACACCGTGTGAAGTTATTTTTTCATTTTGGCAAGTAGCCGTGTAATAAGCGGGATAATGTATATAACGTCGCCTGACATTATCGAAAATAAGCCCCTTCATGGCGAAGCAAGACACCTCCGTTTTCGCATCGGTGTCCGGTTCGCCCTTTTCCCGATAATGACCGGCGTTCTATACATTATCCCTTACACACATATATAAATGTCGGTGTTGAAAGATTAATGTTAGAAATAAAACTACCCTTGGATTGCATTTTGAGGGACTTGTGTCTCAGCAGCAGCGTAGTTTATACTTTCCTGTAGTTGGTAGCAGGCTACGGCAGCGGCGGATTAGTAATTATTGGATTAGTTTTGTGTAAGCAAGTGTAACGACTTCAGTATAAGGTAGTATAGTTAGGTGCAATTTAAAAATCTTACCACCATGTTTTGCCTCCCCACTTGAACGCGAACAAAAATCCAGAACATGCAGGGTTATAAATTCTTCTTCTCTTTTGAGCTTCACCATCGCTTATCAAATCTCCCCTGTATTCCACTATAAAATCTCCTTTGGAGAATGAACCTATGGCATCACCCCACACACAGATGAAGAGTGACAATAACACATAAATTGGCTTCCTAAGAAGTTTTGCAATTATAATCATGTTTCTTAAATACAGTATAATGCTTGGGTATTGGCATCAATTACCGACATACGTGTAAGCATAGCCTCTCTTTGAGACGCTGGTCAATCATTATAGTATAAATGACAGTAAGATTAATGTAGCTTATTGAATACAGAATAAATACATACAAAATACAGTTATTTTGGTAAAGTTCATATTAATGCTGTCAGATTTCACTGTGACCTTAAATATCGGTCTTGGTTTATTCTACTGTATACTGTAGGACAGAAAACTCACTGAGCAAAATCACACTCTGATTTAACCAATCTACAGTACAATAATAAGTCTAATTAAATCACATTCTTTATAGACCTGCTTACCTAATGGAGAGAGGAATTAGATATGGTATCACTTTAAGACACGTGTTTTGTAATTTATTATCCCACTTCCACCCTTTATATCCATCTATCCATCACATCGATAGATACCATATGCCATAATTTTACCTTTTACTGCATTGATGTACTTCACCTCCAGTTTCCATGTTTTGTCAGTCTTTAAACCGACATGGTGACAGGCATCTGTGAGGGGACCGGTTCTTGGTGGCATTTTAAACTGCAGAGAAATACAAAAGTGAAATCGATTTGACTTCAAGTTAAAGGCATATTGTACGGGATCCAGTAATATGCACTTTTTAATATGTTGTTGAAATTGTTTTTTACATCCTGACAGCAATAAATAACTTATGGGCAATGAAAAAGAAGCGAAAAAAAACCGAATTCTGTATCTGTTATAAACCTGTTAAAATGCTTACCAATCGGAGACACTGTGCCCGGATCTAAAGAACCAATCACAAGCCTGCGCGTTCTCTCCCCTCTGTGTACGAGCCTGAGACGGCCTGAGCGCGTTCACGGAGGGCAAAGACAGCGTTGTTGTCCTAGTAGTTCATGACAGTGGTGAGCCTACAACGTTTACACAATGGAAGAGAAACAACTGAAGTTACCACTGCCACCGTTACTTGCCCCGGTTCATCCTTTTAAAAAGGCAAGAAAAAGAAAGACAGAAACTGAAAAGGCAGCAACAAAAAAGAAGTTGGAGACTGCTCAAGGAAAAACGAGAATAAATATTGGATTAGCTTTTCAGCGATGGCGACAGCTGAGGGAGTTGAATGGCGACGAATGAAAAAGTGACGCAATGGTTGCCGTTGAAGTAAGCCGTAAGCAGCAGCAGCGCTCGTGCACGGCTGTGTGTCGAGGGGTGGGGGCAGGGAGTCCTGAAGGGTGGGGGAGGAGTTAAACGGAACTCCGAAGAGAAGGTAATTTCAAATCATGCTAGCTCTCTCACATCGTACAGTATAGCTTTAATTTCCCATGCATGGGATGAAATAAAGTTATTATCTTTTTATCTTATCTTATCCGTTCTAGTTAAATCATACTACATGAGATGCATTCAAAGTTGGTAGCTGAATAACACATTTACATTTTGTGAAATGTTAAGCATTTTCTAAGCTTGAAAAACTGCACTGTCGCCGGGGCTCCGGCGACAGAGCCCAGGCTGCGGGTGGTAATGCTGCGGATGCTAATGCTAACTAGTTAACGTTACATGTGCGTTTGGCTAGCAGTCAACAAGGAGACCATTTTAAAATATAAATTAGCGGCTACATGAAGCATAAAGCTCTTGCTATTACACAATATTTCAAGAAAATTGTTGAATACTTACTGAACACGCCACTTGCTCCGGGTAAATCCTTAATATGCATCAAATTCGACGGTTTCACAGAGATAAAAGGCTCTTCTTCTAGATTGAGGTTGAACCTGAAGGTACATTTGACTTCCTGTCTGATTTCACGTTAAAAGTAAACGGCCAAAGTCACAAGCCCCTTGCTAGCATTGGAAGAATGTATTGTTTGGACTCTTAGAAAAATAAGAAAACAATCGGAAATATATGTTTAATCTTATTATTATTATGGAAAAATACCATATCTATAAATGCTAATTCACTAATAAGAAGTCATGTTTTATTGCTTTTACTATATCAAGCAATGTATTATTTCAATCGAACACTCAATTAATTATAAAGCAATTACAATTCTTATAAGTTGTATTTTGTATTGAATAAAATTGCCAATGCTGTGAACATTGAACGGAGCGTGAATGCGTTCTCCCCGGACGGCCACCGAAGAGGCGGTCACGTCAGAGAGCGCGCAGGTTGCCAGCAATCAAGCGCCATGGTTAAAGCACCATTCTGCTGTCGCAAATACAAATATCCCTGATATATGTAGAAGACTATTTATTTTACAGTATTTTGTGTCATAACCATTGTTTGTATTGTAAACATGTGTAGCAGCCCTTGACACGAAATAACCGGAGAGTCTCTGACGGGTGCAACCTTTTATTCTTTTGTTCTTTTGTTGCTATGGCACCGTGAAACTAGAAAAAGTAACATAAAATGGTTGCACTTTTACACAAATATATTAAGATCAGGGCAGTACAATTTCCATGTTCACAAATAAAAGAATGACAGAAAACATATTTCAGGACAACAAAGAAAACTTAAACGTGTGCATTATCTGCTTAACTTACATAAAGACACCAAAATTAAACATAATCACACTAAAGGCATACAATAAACCAACATACCTCGCTCCGCTTGCCAAGGGTGCAAGACGAGGGTAAATTGAGCGGGAAAAGTTGAATTCACCGGACATTCATGGGTCTGGCCGTTAGCTTGCTTCATAGACTATTTACGGACATAAAACGGCATAGAAATGCGACCGGTATAAGACACATGAACTATAAAAATTACACAGAAAATGTTTCAATATGAACCCAACATTTATGTAACCAAAATACAGGCATTAAGACATTAAACTTACGTTTTCGACGCGACTACGCGCGAGACACGCATCGCCGTGAATGCTGCTGTGCGCCTCTAAAAGGGTGGAGGGTGAACGTAAATAAAAGGTTCCGGGGTGCAATACAGGTCGATACACAATAGGTCCGTTACACTCCCACCAAATCATGTACTGATGAACACTGGGAGAATCATACAATATTTCTTGACCATACAAAAGGACCGAACTAAAGAGACTAAATGTATGAACAGGTCTCGTATGAAAACAAATTAACTTTTACCCACTTTCAAGGATTACTACAAGTTTTTGAATGGGCCTCTCAATAATTGAGGGTTTGAACGCTGGGCCCTTTTTCTTTGTCAGTGTCTTATAGGGCTTTGACTTTTGGCCAAAAATCATATTCGAAGTTCGTTTGTTTATTAATATTAGTATTCGAATATATTCGAATATTTATTAAAAATATTTTGACCATTAAATGCCTTCAGTAATACCTGGGCTGAATCTGAATACTTAGTACACACTATTTATGTTCAGTGTCTACTACTTGACCGTACTACACATGACAGTGTAGTACGGTCTACAGCTATGCGTAGAACGCCTAGAACGGTCTACAGCTATGCGTAGAACGCCTCTGAACTCTTCCGAACACCGCCGTAACTCCACCGGATGTTTGGAGATGACGTGTCTCCCCTCAGATGCCGGCAAAATTACCTTGATAAGTTACCCGTTTTCCGTCTTGTCATCGTTGCTATTAAATTAAAGATGTCTCTTTTTACTTAATTACTTACTTTACTTTTTTACTCTTTTTAATGTCTCTTTTTTTCGCCGCTTTCTAAGACGTCTTTCTAAGCCGCTGTTGGTAGTGTCGGGTCAGCCATCTCTTCTTCGTTCGTAACGTAGTGACCTACCGTTGTATACTGTGGCGGTAGTACGCATTCGGAAACGTTTTCCGTACTACACAATGCACACTGAGCATTCGGACGCGCTATATTTGTGGCGTACTACAAAATGCATACTATAAGTATGAGTATTCGGATTCAGCCCTGGATTGGGCTTTGCGAGGTTTGTTTACAGGTGTTGCTATGGTTACCGGTCTTGCGTGTTCCAACGGTTTATTATGTTTCTAATAAATCGCTGTCTAATCAATACTTCATTCACTGCCTCTTCCGTGGTCATTACAATATTATGAATAGACTGCATGGGTTCTCCGACGTCTCTCCCTCTTGGCCTGCCCATAACAGGTTCGAATATTAAGGGCTGCCTAATATTCGTTCGAATTTTGATTTTTTTTTTTGATATTCGAATTATATTCGAATCACGAAGTTCGAAGTCAAAGCCTTAGTGTCTTATCTCCAGTGTTGGGCGTAACGCGTTGCAAAAGTAACGCGTTACCGTAATATATTACATTTAGGCAGTAACGGAGTAATATAACGCGTTACTAACTATATTTCGGTAATATTATTACAGTTACCGAGTCCGGTAACGCGTTACAATCATGGACATAATAAAGGATGGACCACGGACTGGAAAGTGGCCGCCCATTCATTCATATACAAACTGCTCAGTGGCGCAGGGTAACATACAGGAGCGATTTGCTTCCGCGTTATGGGGCCAAGACACGTGGCCTAGTCCGTGACATACCGGATGAAGAAATATAGAACGCATGCGTGCCCATCCCCCCACTCCGGTCCAACAACAATATAAAATGATACCGTAATGCACCTGTTCTTTGTCTTTGGATCTTTTGAATAAATGGATCAATACATGATGAATCACAATGATCGCAAGCAAAGGACCGTGAGAGTTATTGAGCAGCAGATGAACCAGTCCAAAAATCGGACACGTTAACGGAGCACTGAACTAGGCCCTCTCGGATGCCATTTGTTTCACTACGACTCCTTTCAGCAGCACACCCCTCTTCCCCAGCGAGATAACGGCTAATTAAACGCTTGAGGTGGCGTTTTGAGGACATGGCATTTAAGGTAATTATGAGCCTTTGATTGATATCCAGAAATTTTTTGCGGAGACACATTCCTGTTCCCCACTTGTATTGGAGTGAACGGAGATATCTACTTCTGGGTCCCATGATTTGAGGGACCCGTCCACAGCCCGCTTAAACAGCTGCAATACCAGGCTTGGCCACTGAGCACTGGTGGATTGCGGAAGTATGCAGTGTTCCTGGGGGCTTGGTTACAATCTGAGCCGCACAAACTCCAGCCCTTGTTTGGCTGTATATTTTGTCTATTAAGACTTTGTTGTTTGGTCCTAACCAAAACATTAATAGGCTCTAAGCATAAGTTCCTTGTAAAGTCTCTGTGGGACTGAAATGTTGAATGTGTTTCATTATTTATGCTGTTCTCATGCTCTTTTTTATTACTGCTATTTACTGCTATTTCAGGGCAGGATATATGCTCAGGTTCTAAAATACTTACAAAACATGCCCTGTCTGGTGGCTGTTAGACGTCATTCTTGAAGTGCACTTTTATTTTATTATTGAAATAGTATAAACTATTAACATGTTTGATTTCATGGGAATGCAACTTTTTTGTTAAATGTTTGTGTGGCTGCACATTGTAACTCAGGAGCTAATAAATGAGGCATAGAAAAAGAGTTTGTGTCTTGTCGTGTAGAGGTTTTGGTTGTTTAATTATTCTATATCATAACATTATTGTAATTCAGCTATTCATGGTACACACTACATGCAGATGCAATATAGACCTCATTAGACTTTAATGTTTGTCCCCCCCATCCGCCTTGTCCTGAATGTTGATTTTGGTGAAAGTAATAAGTAACTTATTACTTATTACTCTACACAGAAGGTAATATTGTAAAGAAACTTATTACTTTCAAATGCAAGTAACTAGTAATATGAAATATATTACATTTTGGAAGTAACTTACCCAACACTGCTTATCTCCCATTTGGACCTTGACTCGTCGGACCAAACCATCAGTTCCTTCTGTGGTTTCTACCACACGCCCCAGTTGTCATTGACTTTTACGTTCCGGCGTGGTACATGCCACTTCTGCCTTGTGGAAGATTCCATTAAGTACTCCTTTTTCCACCGGCTCCAGAACTGTTCCGTGAGGTACTGCACTCTGCGCCATCTCTTTGCAGCATACATATCCTGCTTCACAAATGTTCCAGGCGGTGGTAACGCAACCTTGGACTTCATCAAAATGAGGTGGTTGGGAGTCAGAGGCTCTGGTGCCATGGGGTCATTTATTCCATCCACAGTTAAAGGACGACTATTAACGATGGCCATAGCGTCATAGAACAGTGCTCTGAGAGATGCCTCATCCAAACGGCCTGAACACTGAGTAATTGTGGCGTTTAGCACCCCGCGAATGGTCCGGATCTGTCGCTCCCAGACTCCGCCCGCGTGACTTGCAGAGGGGGCATTAAAGATGAACTCGCACTGTTTGTCAGCCAAGAAGGCTTCCAATGTCTTGGTTTCACATTGTTTGAGAGCTTCTCTGAACTCATTTCTAGCTCCTACAAAGTTTGTGCCATGGTCACTGTGTAATTGGCAAACGGCTCCTCTTAGACTGATGAAGCACCTTAAGGCGTTGATAAAGGAGTCAGTGGAAAGATCTTCAAGCATTTCGATATGGACTGCACGTGAAGATAGACATGTAAGGAGGAGTCCATATCGTTTGTGCTCTTTGCGGCCCCTCTTGATAATGAATGGACCAAAACAGTCCATGCCAGTGTATGTGAAAGGGGGTGAGACTTCAACACGTTCTTTGGGAAGCTCAGACATACACTGCTCCTCAGTTTGGCGTCTGAGTTTCCTGCATTTAACGCATCCGTGTATCAACTTGGCGACTGCTTTGCTCCCACCAATCGTCCAAAATCCATTGGCTCTCAGTTCCATTAGGGTTTGACTGCGGCCCTGATGACAAATCATGGCATGATAATGTGACAGAACTAACTTGTTTATGGGGCTGTCCTTAGGAAGAATGACTGGGTGCATCTCAGTGGCCTTCCTTCGTTCTTCAACAGTCACAAGGTCGCCATGTTGACCTGCTTTACACCTTAATCTTTTGATCCTTGCAACCACCTTTATGAGAGTTGACCAACTGGAAAGCTGGCAGAGACGACTCAGAACATCGTTTTGTTCACTTGTGTGGGTTGTGAACGATTCAACTGCTTTGACTTCTGGATCACCAACTAACAGCTCTGGTGAAGAGTTTGGTGATGTGTGAACTTCTGGTTCCCATAAAAACTTGGGTCCTGACAGCCAGGTTGTTGACGAAATATCTGATGCACGAAGACCTCTAGAAGCGTGGTCAGCTGGATTTTGTGTCGTATCGACATAATGCCACTGACTTTGGTCTGTAGTATCTTTTATCAGTTGAACGCGGTTAGCAACGAACACGTGAAACCTTCGTGCCTCGTTGTTGATGTAGGCCAGTAATACCTGGGAATCGGTCCAGAAGAACTCTTTTGTCAATCTGCATTTCAAGTTCGGTTTTCAACATCACGCTCATCCTAGCTGCAGTGACTGCAGCTGACAGCTCCAGTCTTGGAATGCTCAAAAGCTTTGTAAGCGCGACCCTCGCTTTTGCTATTACGAGGCAACAATGGACTTTATCTTCATCATTTTTGTATCTTAGGTATGAACATGCACCATATCCCACATTGCTGGCGTCGGAGAAGTGGTGTAGCTCCACTTTGACAACTTTACCAAAGTCTGGAGGATGGTAACATCTGGGTATGGTGATTTCCTTCAACATTTGTAGCCCATTTTTCCACTCCTCCCACCGTGGGTCTAACATTTCAGGAAGCAGATCATCCCATCCAATGCCATGGCGACATAACTCCTGCAGGATACACTTGCCACTGAGAACAAAGGGAGCTACGAAGCCGAGAGGGTCGTAAAGAGATGCAACAATTGACAAAATACCACGGCGGGTTGGTGGCTGGTCCTTTGTGACCACGTTGAAGCCGAAGGTGTCATTCTCAATTGACCACTGGATGCCAAGTACATATCCATCTGGTGTCATGTCAGGTTTAAGGTTGAGGGGACCAGTGGTTGTTGCCCTTTCTGAAGGGTCTATACATGAGAGCACGTCACTTTGATTTGAGTTGAACTTGTGCAGATGTAAGCCTCCACTCTTGCACAGCTCTTGAGCTTCAACAATACATTTTTGGGCCTCTTAAACTGATGAAACACTGGTTAAACCATCATCCACATAGAAGTTATTTTCTATAAAGGCTGATGCTGCAGGGTAATCAACCTTGTGTTGCTGTGCCAGATACTTAAGGGCGAAGTTTGCGCATCCTGGGGAGGAGCCAGCGCCAAAGAGGTGGACTGCCATCCTATACTCTTTGGGTTCCGTATCCAACTGACCACCCTCCCACCATGGGAACCTTAAGTAGTTGCGGAATTCAAACAAAGTCAAAAACAACTCTGAGTTTGTCTGGCTTTCTAGGGTGGTACACCCCATGGTGCGGGATGTACCATACAATATCTCCCTCAGAAGATACAGGGGGTGGTTCAGCGTCACCTTTGCTGATGGTTTCTTCCATAAAGGCTTTGTATTGATCGAAGTACTGCGTGTGGATCTTTAACTTCTTCTTGAGGTGTTCTAGCCGAATTGTAGCCAGTCTGTTATTATTTGGTAGCGCAGGGGGATTGTTGTCTTTGAAAGGAAGGGGCATCTCATAGTGTCCATCTTCTCTTTGCCTTATAGTGCCACAAAGGAGTTGTACAAAGAGAACATCATCTTGAGACACAAACTTGTCCTCATAGCTCCTTTCACTGAAATCTGACTCCAAGGCCTTGAGCACATCGGTGACTGGTGGCATTGGCATTTCTTTAACTGCAACTCTGTGCACAAAGCTTTGGCAGTCTCGTCTGTCGAGGTGTGGGTTGGCTGACCCTATGATGCTCCAGCCGAGGGCGGTTCTTTGGGCAAAGGGTTCAGTTTCGGTACCTGTAATGACCTCTAAAGGAGCTAGTGCAGATGGGCAGTCGTAGCCGATTAATAGTCCCACTTCACAGTGTTGCAGTGGCTGTAGCTTGTTTGCTAGGCGTTTGAGGTGAGGCCACTGAAGTGCTGTTTCCCTTGTAGGGATGTGAGATTTATCGACTGGGATGAAATCCCGAGTGTAGGCTTGCTTTAGCTGCACACAGGTCTCGGAGTTAAATTCACGAACACGGAAGCCGCATGTAGCCTTACTTGCTATAACTGTGTCCACAGATGTCATCGTACTGAGCTTGAGTTAGATCGGTTGAGTGCTCATGTTAAGTTCAGACACTAGATCTTCTAAGATAAAAGTCGTGTCACTTTGTGTGTCAAGAAGCGCATACGTTAGGATTTCCTTTTGGGGGTCTGTTGTAGTGGACACAAGGACAGGGACAATGCTAGATGTGGCGGAACTATACCTTGTCAGTGCATGTGCAATAACCTTACGAACATCTTTGGTATCGCCATCTCCTGAGGCTGCTAAGCTGCTCCTTGAGTTTCCTACAGGCACTTGGTCTCTTTCTATGTGTAGACAGGTTGGATGACGTCGGCTACATATGTTACAGGTGTGACGTCCTTTGCAGTCTTTACTTACGTGACCTTTCCTTAGGCATCCAAAACAAAGACGATTTTCCTGAATGAAAACCTTCTTTTCATCAGCAGTTCTTGCTGCAAAGGTTGGGCACTTACCAATACCATGACTATCATCTTCACAGACTGAACAAGGTGGCCTTGGATGTGAGGCTGAGGTTTCTGGTGGGCCAGAGATGAAGGACTTTGTTTGAGCATGTGTGTTTAGGGCTTTTGCTCTCTTGAGAAATCTCTCGTCTTCAAATTTGTTGTTCATCAGGAAGGGGGAGGCAATGGGGTTGCAAGCTATTCTGGCTTCCTTCTGCATGAACTCTGTGAAACGAGCAAAGGTTGGATACTCTTGAGATTTGTCTAACTCGTTCACTACAATGCGACTCCATCTATGTGCCATGGACTCAGGCAGCTTATTGAGGAGCTTATGATTTTCTTCACAATCGTTGAGGATGGCTAAGCCTTTAACGTGGGGAGTGGCTTCGGCGCAACTTTGCAGAAAATCTGCAAACTCTCTGAGCGCTGCGGGGTCATTTGCAGCTACCTTTGGCCATTTTGTGAGTTTGTCCCCAAAAGCTCTTTGGATGATGAATGGATTTCCATATCTGTCCTGTAGCACGTTCCAAATGCCCTTATATGCGTCTTCAGTGTTTCGGTAGAAGAATCCTTCAACTGCTCTGCGTACCTCCCCCGCAAGATAACTCTTTAGGTATAGCATTTTTCCACACACAGGGAGGGGCTTCTGGCCGATAAGTGCCATAAAGGATGTCTTCCAATCGAAGTACTCTAAGGGGTCACCGGTAAACGTGGAGGGTTCTGGTACAGGCAGACGATTAAGAATAAGTGAGCTTGCAAGCGCTTGGGTTAGACTCACCTCCTCTTGATTTCTCAACATCTCAGGGGATCTTTGCTGAGATTGAAATGGCAGGGCTCTTGGATACAGTGGAGTTTGAAGATCAGTATTTAGGTAGTCGGGCAGCATTATGTTGTCGACCTCTTGATTGCAACGTTCAACGTGCAATGGCGTGCATTCCATGATGCGATTCACCGTTACCGGAAACTAGGCTGAATCGCGAACGACTCCTCCACGTTCAGTCGAGTTTCCGGTGAATCGATTCACCGGAAACTCGACTGAACTAGGAGGAGTCGTTCACGAAGTCGTTCTGGGAAATCAAAGGTTTCACATCACACACACACAGGCCGTTTCTCAATTCCTAGCACGCGTACTACGGACTCGATGACTTGCAAGCACGTACTTGGCAAGTCCGTACTTCAAGCACAGACTTGCGAGCACGCGAGTACGTACCTGCAATTGGAACAGCAGCGGACTCGATGACGTCACCACCTCTGCTCGTCCGTTAACTGTGCTACGGCCTCATTTTACAGGCATATACTACTGAACAATATAAAAAAATGATATTAAAAAAAATCCCAGCCTCTTTCATTTTCAAATAGTATGTAAATATTCTGAATGAATAAAAATTGAAAAGAAATGCGTGTCCTGTCATGTGTATAAGCTATACACACACGACTTTATATATATATATATTTATATATTATCTTATAATATTATTATTATTATATTATAGATTATATAAATATATAAGTTAAGAATAACTTAAGCTACAGTTGTGCGTCTTCTCCATATTGTCCACCATCGTACTGCTGCGAGTGCGAAATGCATCCTGGGATTTATAGCGTTTGCAAGCACACACGGGCTGTTTCCCAAAGTGAAGGCTGTCCTTGCTAGTCGCGTCCTATGGAGATGAGACTACAGTGCTAGCTCGAGTGCTTCCTAGCGTTTGTAACGTCGGAATTTTGGAACGACTTGCTAGTGTGGATGTGCTTCCGCTTTTTAATACTGCGTTTCCGCTTGTAAACAGCTGTGCACTTCTGAAAAAACATGGAAGCAATGAAGCTGGTCAATATTTTTTTGTTGTGGTCTGAGCTGGAGGACTCCGAAAGACTCCATCGACGGAGGGTTGAACGGAGGAGACGACGTCTCTATTGTCGGAGTCTCTGCCTTCAGAATGTCGAGGTATGTGAGCTTTGAATGTCTGAATTGTATTGTATTGAATAGTTGCATTGACGATAGTGCTGCTTCTCATGTCTTTTCTTTGGGGCAACGCATATTCTAATTGAACATGGTGGTCTAGCTGATGGTTTATCAAAATCAGAGTTTAAGCTTCATAAGTTTGCGCAATTATTATTGCCAGTGGGGTGGGGGAAGGCTATTCTTATGACAAGCCTATTCTTATGACAAACATCTCAAAGAATACTACATGCATGTATGAAAAAAGAAATCTATATTATTTACCTATCCATCTATATTTGCTCATCTGTTGTTGCAGGCCAGGCATTACTGCCAAATCAATGCCACTGTGCCGGTGCTGCAGCGCTTCTTCCAGGGAGAGGACACCCGCCCTGATTTCAGGCTTAGCCGGCAGGCTATCCAGGTCCTCCCTGGGGTCCTCCAAACGGAGCAACAGCACGGTTGGGGGCCCACCATGGAGACCCTGGTCTTTTTGTTTTGGATTGCTACTGGCGCAGCCTATCGGGTTGTGTCCAGAGCTTTTGGCATTCCATTGTCATCTGTCCAAAGAATGGTGCATAGCATTGCGAAGGAGGTGGTAGCTGTCCGGGGCAGTTTTATCAAGCTGCCATCAAATGATGAGGAGGTCAAGGCCATGGGGGAAGGGTTTGCCCTGCTGGCAGGGCACCCTGCTTTCGCCAAAGCAGCTGGGGCCATCGACGGGTCCCACATCCGAATTAAATGTCCTGGCGGCCCTGATGGTCAAGACTACGTGAACAGGAAGTTGTATCCATCCATGGTGCTGCAGGCAGTCTGTGACCATCAGGGTCGCTTCATTGACACCTTTGTGGGCTTCCCAGGAAGCGTGCATGATGCACGCATCCTGCGAAATAGTTTGATTTACCTGGCTGGCAATTACCCTCCACCAGGCCATTTCATCTTGGGTGATGGTGGCTATCCATGCCTTACACAGCCGATAGCCCTTATCACACCATATAAGCGGCCACTCAGAGGCATGGTTTAACACTCATCACTCTCGGGCCCGCTCAATTGTTGAGCGTGCCTTTGGGATGATGAAAACCCGCTTCAGGTGCATCTTTTTAGAGGCACTTGAAGTACATAGTGAGTTTGTGCCAAAGGTATATGTAATTTCATAATTATCCGTATTTGTCTCTTTAACTTTCTTATTGTACATTGTAATTGTAAAAAAACTTTTATGGATTAACCAAATTAGTACACCTTCATTTACATCGACGTTCCTGTTTGTCTCTTTAAACCTTTTCCTTGTGCAGGTGGTGACTGCGTGTGCAGTACTGCACAACATTTGTGTTGGTGTGGGCGATGAGCTCCCAGTGGAGGATGGGGCCATGGAGGGAGATGACCCACCTCTTGAAGAAGAATGTGGCACGGAGCCACAGAGTGGTGCTCCTTGGCGTGCGGCCCTGGCCAATGCCATTACCCCCCTTGAAGTGGCTCCACAGGACCACGACTACTTTGTTCTGGTAAATATGATAAATATGACAACCAACATAGGGATGTCATCTGACCGTGTCACAGATTTAGTACTAACCTAAAGATCTCCCTTCTTTCCACAGCCTGTGACCGGACCAAGACATACATTTTTTTGGTATTTTGTAATCACTTTTGTCCGTTATGAATGTGTTTTTTGTTGTGGTTGATCAAATCGTCTTTATTTAAAATAAATCCATTCCTTTTTTGTACAACTAAGTGAAATTGTCTGAGAACTTAATTTATGCATCACATTTACAGTATGGTTGATTATTAATTATGCAGGGGAAAAAAGACAAATAAAGTGTTGATAAACATGTATTTATTTTTATAGATAACTGATCGGATCTCATTCATTCATTCATACATACATACACACATACCATCCTTCATTCATTCACGCCTCTCAACCAAACGCTCAAGGAGAGAGAAAAAACGGTCAAACCGCTCCCTTGACTCCACCTCTCTCCTCTCATCCGCCTGCCGCTGATAAAGAATATCCTCCCTCACCAGAATCAGGAAGGGATCCTCCCTCCCTCTTCTCCCTGCCCCTCCTGCACCCGCTGCTCCTTCCCCTCCCTCTGCTTCAACTGCCCCTGCTGCTCCTTCTGCTCCTGCCCCTGCGGCTTTCGCTGTGCTGGCTGCCGCTGCGGCTGTCGCTGTGCTGGTTCCTGCTCTCACCACCTCATCCTCCTCCTCCACTCTGACCCTAACCTGGCCTGGCCTGGCTGGGAGAGAGCCCACTACCACAGGCGGTGACACGGCTGCTGACCTGCCAATGAGTTCGTCCATTAAGGCAAACCAGCGCCATGTCCCTGCTGTGGGCCATCCTCCGTGCCTTGACCTGAGGCAGGGCACTTGCAATCCTGACAATAAAAATATGATAAACAACTAGGCAATTAGCAATCTAATATTTCACTGTTATACATACAACTAGGACACAGCATGTAGGCACTTAATGTCAAAACAATATTGCTGTCATCTTACTCCTCACCTTATATTTAGTTTTCAGGTTATCCCACTTTTTTTTGGCCTGCAGTGGGGTCACCCGGCCTGTCAGCTCCAGCTGTTCAATCAAAGTGCTATGAACACGCAAGTCAATTCTATAAATTACAATAATAATAATAATAATAATACATTTAATTTAGAGGCGCCTTTCAAGACACCCAAGGTCACCTTACAGAGCATATAGTCATCATAAATAAAAGACATTGTGGAAAAAAATAAATAAACATAATAAATAAAAAATAAATAAAACAAAAACAAGACAAAACAAAACAAACAAACAATCAGAACAGTGATCAGTTAGACGTTGTGTGCGAGTTTGAACAGGTGAGTTTTCAGTTGTGACTTGAAGGTTGTAATGGTGTCTGACTGTTTTATGTGTGGGGGGAGGGAGTTCCAGAGCCTGGGTGCTGAACAGCTGAATGACCGGGCACCCATTGTAGTGAGTTGTGATGTGGGGATACATAGTAGTCCAGCAGAGGTTGAGCGGAGGGAGCGGGAGGGAGTGTATTCTTGGAGGAGGTCGCAGAGGTAACTGGGGGCTAGGTTGTGGAGAGCTTTGTAGGTGAGGAGTAGGGTTTTGTATTGGATGCGGTAGTGTACTGGGAGCCAGTGAAGTTGGATGAGGACAGGGGTGATGTGGTCAGATGATTTGGTGCGGGTGATGATCCGGGCGGCTGAGTTCTGAATGATCTGCAGTCTGTTGATGAGTTTGGTGGGGAGTCCGGTGAGGAGGGCGTTGCAGTAGTCTATGCGTGATGTGACAAATGAGTGAACTAGGATTTCAGTGCTGGATTGGGTCAGTGATGGGCGGAGTCTGGCGATGTTGCGGAGGTGGAAGAATGCAGTCCGGGTGATGTTGTGAATATGGGGTGCGAATGAGAGGGTGATGTCCAGGATGACGCCGAGGCTCTTGACTTTGGAGGAGAAGGGTACTGGGAATCCATCGATGATTATGAGTGGAGCTGGGGTGTGTTGTGATTTAGTGAGGGTGGATTTGGATCCGATGAGCAGGGCCTCGGTCTTGTTTCCATTGAGTTTCAGGAAGTTCCTGCTCAACCAGCTCCGGATCTCTTCCAGGCACGTGATGAGGGAGGTGGGGGGGATGGCAGCGGTGGGTTTGGTGGAGATGTAGACCTGTGTGTCATCAGCGTAGCAGTGAAAATGGACCCCATGGTGGCGGAGGAGTGTGCCCAGCGGGAGGAGGTAAGTGGTGAACAGGAGTGGACCCAAGACTGACCCCTGGGGGACACCCAGTGAGACACCTGAACACCCAGATTTGTGGTTGCTTAGTTGAACAAATTGTTGACGGCCGGTGAGGTAGGATGTAACCAGGAGAGTGCAGCACCAGTGATCCCAATGCCAGCTAGGCGGTCCAGGAGCAGAGGGTGGGAGATGGTGTCGAATGCTGCGCTGAGATCGAGGAGGATGAGAATGGTGAGCAATCCAGAGTCGGCTGCAAGGAGGAGGTCGTTGGTGATTTTGACTAGGGCTGTTTCAGTGCTGTGTTTTGGAAGGAAGCCAGATTGGAACGGTTCGTGGAGATTGTTTGTGTCAAGGTGGGACTGTAGTTGTGCGGCAACCACCCTTTCAAGTGTTTTAGAGATGAAAGGGAGATTGGAGATGGGCCGGTAACGGTTAAGGTCAGTTGGGTCAGCAGGAGGTTTTTTCAGGATGGGAGTGATGGCAGCCAGCTTGAGAGTGTATTATATATGTTCATAAAGAATTACAAACATTGCAAATGATCGGTGGTGCATTTATTTAACAACATTGGATCCCACAAGAGCTTCTCACCGATAGCCATTAATGGCAGTATCCCGTCCACCGGTAAATAGATGTTGGTGCGCCACCCTCATGCGCACAAACGTCTCAGTTTGCTGGGCTGACCCTAAAAATAAAGGGTAAACAAACAAAAGAGTAATACATAAATAATGTAATCTTGTGAGCGAGTAAAATGAAATTGTTATTGGCGACAGTGGTGTTTAACACCAGCTACGTCCATGCAAAATATAGCAACGTACGGTATCAAGTTGCAAAAACGTTTATTTGCATTAACATGATGAATCTATATAAAAAGCAATACGGCACAAAATATTTCTGAAAACTAATATAACTTCACTTACATTTGAACGTGTACTGCCGTGCCATTTTCAAGATCCTGCGCAGTGAACGCAGTGGATTGTGGGTAGTTTGGGCTCATCTAGGATGCAGCGATGCATCCTTGAAAAATCTCGGAATCCTCAAAAACGAAGGACCCAAAAATGGGGCGTATTTCGAGTGTCCTCAACATTGGAACAGTGCTTGTCGGCGTTCTATGACGTAGCGTCGTTAAAAGGGCGGCCGTTGAGCATGCTTCCTTGACATTGGGAAACAGCCACGAGCCACCTCCGATGCATGCTCGGTGAAACGGCGAGATCGAGCACGCATCAAGAACACTTCCGGGTTTTAAGACAGTACTCGCTTGATGCGTGCTTCGAATTGGAACAGTGCTCGGGCAACGACTGATGACGTTTCACGAGTCCACGAGCACACGAGCACGCACAAGTACACGAATTGAGAAACGGCCACACACACACACACACACACACACACACACACACACACACACATACACACACACACACACACACACACAGGCCGTTTCTCAATTCGCGTACTTGTGCGTGCTCGTGTGCTCGTGGACTCGTGAAACGTCATCAGTCGTTGCCCGAGCACTGTTCCAATTCGAAGCACGCATCAAGCGAGTACTGTCGTAAAACCCGGAAGTGTTCTTGATGCGTGCTCGATCTCGCCGTTTCACCGAGCATGCATCGGAGGTGGCTTGTGTGTACTTGCAACCCCTATAAATCCCAGGATGCATTTCGCACTCGCAGCAGTACGATGGCGGACAATATGGAGAAGACGCACAACTGTAGCTTAAGTTACTCTTAACTTATGTATATATTTATATAATATATAATAATAATAATATAATAATAATAATAATAATAATAATAATATAAGATAATATATAAATATATATATATAAAGTCGTGCGTGTATAGCTCATACACATGACAGGACACGCATATCTTTTCAATTTTTATTCATTCAGAATATTTACATACTATTTGAAAATGAAAGAGGCTGGGATTTTGTTTTATATCATTTGTTTATATTGTTCAGTAGTATATGCCTAAATGAGGCCGTAGCACAGTTAACAGACGAGCAGAGGTGGTGACGTCATCGAGTCCGCTGCTGTTCCAATTGCAGGTACGTACTCGCGTGCTCGCAAGTCTGTGCTTGAAGTACGGACTTGCCAAGTACGTGCTTGCAAGTCATCGAGTCCGTAGTTCGCGTGCTAGGAATTGAGAAATGGCTACAGTGTTCCTGTTGAGAACTAGCAGTGCTAGCACTGCGGTGTACTTCCATTGAACCATTGCACAATATACAAACCACCACGAGGCTTTTTGTTGTGGTGGTCTGCATTATGAGTATTAGCTGAGCTCATAGACACATTGACATTGTACACATTCAGCATTGATTATGTCATAACGATGTTATCCTTCAAAGTCCAGTCAGAGAAACTGCAGTGTAAATATTCCAACCAATGTGAGTGCTTCTTTGTGTGTGCGTGCATGCATGTACGTTTGAGCATGTGTTTATGACTGTGTGCAAGACATTTAAAGAGTGTGCCTTTTAGTTTCCGGCTCCGTTTAATGGCCGCTTTAACATCCCATAAGGGGGGGGGGGGAATGTATGAAATCAGCTTCTACACTGTGAGAAGGTGAAATCCTCCCCCTTCTCACTGTCTCGCATTAGAGCTTTTATTATTATTATTATTATTATTATTATTATTATTATTATTATTATTATTATTATTATTATTATTATTATATTGTGTGTGTGTGTATTAGATTGGGCTGGTGGAAGTTAGTCTTCCGTCCCGGTAGGGGGCAGTATAGTAATGTTAGCTTTAGGTAAATGTTCCCCCAGCTAATGGTCTGGCCCATATGGCCGTGATTGGTCCAATTACCATTTCCCTATTTAAGGGCCTTTTCATTTGGTGTTTGGGGCTGAAGGTGGTGCTGGCTTGGAGTGAGGCCAGTACGAGAAACGTATGTTATGGTATGCTGTTTTATGTTATCTTAGTTTGGTTTGCTGACTGATGCAGTCATTTCCTTTTCATTTTTGAACGTTGCTCTATTTTTGTGAATGTTTGGAGAGATTAAAACTTCACTTTTCTTAGTCGTCAGTCCATTGCCCTCATTCTTGCCCACACTCGCGATACCCAGTTGCCCGTATCCCAGATACGTGGGGCGACCACTCCGGTCCCTCACATTTGGTGGCAGTGGTGGGATTTTTTTTTTTCGACGCTTCTGAGAAACTGGAGGGACGAGGGGGAAGAAGAGGACGCGGTGGACAGCGAGGACGAGGCCGAATCTGGCGACGAATGGAGCAGAGGCTGTCCCGAGGGGTTCTACTCGAGATGGATGAGGAAGACGGCCATGGTGAGGACCAGGCATCCGGCGGAGACCCGCCTGAGGAGTCGGACCTTGCCGCAGTGCGTAGGCTCTTCGAGCGGGAGGCGTCCAAGCAGGAGCAGCGCTGGAGGAGTGTCCAGATGCAGCTGAACCAGCTCAGGGAGGACGTTGAGGCTGATCGGAGGCCTTCGTCTGCACCAGATCCAGCACCAGCTCCGGCATTGGCACATGCACCAGCACCTGCACCAGCAACTGCACCAGTAGCGCCTGTGACCTGGCCCAGGGCGGCCATTCCCAGGCTGGAAGAGGATGACGACATTTGAGCAGTACCTCAGGACATTTGTGAGGTTAGCAATGGCTTTGGCTGGCCAAGAGAGGATTGGGCCGTCTTTATAGTACCCTACCTCGCCGGCAAAGCACGCAGCGCCTATGTGGCGATGAACATGGGTCATGCCACTGATCCCCTTGGTAAAGCGGCCTTTCTGTGATTGTGTAACAGAGGCTGCTAAGGGGGAGACAGGGGGCGTGACCCCTTCGTTGTGGATCACCGCGCCTCACAGTGGCTGGGTAGCATGAAGGACTCGAATGCTCGCATCACCCGCTGGTTCTTGGCACTGCAACCATTGCGTTTCAGGGTGCAGTACCGAGCGGGAAGGCAGAATACTGAGGCAGACTTTTTGTCTCGCCATCCTGTTGGCGAAACTCCAGAGGTGGTGGGAAATGTGAGAAGGTGAAATCCTCCCCCTTCTCACTGTCTCGCATTAGAGCTTTTATTATTATTATTATTATTATTATTATTATTATTATATTGTGTGTGTGTATTAGATTGGGCTGGTGGAAGTTACCCTTCCGTCCCGGTAGGGGGCAGTATAGTAATGTTAGCTTTAGGTAAATGTTCCCCCAGCTAATGGTCTGGCCCATATGGCCGTGATTGGTCCAATTACCATTTCCCTATTTAAGGGCCTTTTCATTTGGTGTTTGGGGCTGAAGGTGGTGCTGGCTTGGAGTGAGGCCAGTACGAGAAACGTATGTTATGGTATGCTGTTTTATGTTATCTTAGTTTGGTTTGCTGACTGATGCAGTCATTTCCTTTTCATTTTTGAACGGTGCTCTATTTTTGTGAATGTTTGGAGAGATTAAAACTTCACTTTTCTTAGTCGTCAGTCCATTGCCCTCATTCTTGCCCACACTCGCGATACCCAGTTGCCCGTATCCCAGATACGTGGGGCGACCACTCCGGTACCTCACATACACACACACACAGCATGTGTGTGTGTGTGTGTGTGTGTGTGTGCTCCCTTACCTGAAGTCGTTTCACGGCCGTTGAAAAAACAGGTCATACGAATACTGCCTCTGAGGTCCAGGGCCGCCCCAATCACGGCCCGGCCCCCAGCAGGCTTTAGTGTGTGTGTGTGTGTGTGTGTGTGTGTGCGCCTTGCCTTGGCCATTCCATACCTGTCAGTAAAGGGTGTAAGTCACACCCAGTAAAGGGTGTGAGGAAGGAAAAACACAAGATGAATCCAACCCAACGAGATGACTCATTTAAGAGGAATGAAGGAAATAGTCAACTAAATACCTAGTCTGTTATAGAATCACACGCCAGTACAACATGCTAACCCTTAATGAGTACTGTGTACTCTGAGTATCGTGTACTCTGAGGACACTCTACTCAGTACTCTGCTCTTTGAAAAGAGAAATCATCCATCTACTGTATAGATTCTATTGATTCATACATATACACTGCCGGAAATAAAGTGTTCATATAAACAAGGTGATGATGTCCTTAAAGGACGGAGGAGGATTGTACATGGAGGTGTTCAGAAGACACAGAGCAGAGGAAGCCTACTGATTTTTTTAACATGGTATCTATGTTCTGATGGTTCTGCTGTAGAAAGCAGCTGACTCAGTGACTGAGTGTCTCTCCATACTGGTTGAACCATCAAGTGTCTCTTGGTTTTTCTCTGAGCTTCTACACATCACAGCTCTCTGTCCATCGTTCTTATTTTAATACAGTTATTGTTCTTGGATCAGCCACCTAAGCATGTTAGTTCATGTCTGGGAGGAGTATGACCTGGGAGGGGAACTCCCAGTTCCTTGATACGAGTCGGACGGTTTGCTGTGGCTCACTTCATCACAGCAGGAAGACGACTAAGGTACTGTAGTCCACTCTGATCCGTGATAGATCAAAAATATGAATAACTTTGAATCATATCAATAGGGTGATGGTTAGTTTCCTGGTAAACCACATGGTTATAAACCTTATTAAATGTATGGATGCATTGCTATTTGTCAAAATTGCTATTGAATCATTTTGATTCCTGCTCTGTAGAATGCTACGTGTTAGACTCTGGGCATTGGGGATCGAACCCAGAACCTTCCAGCCTGGAGTCAAGCGTCAGGTTGAGGTTATAATGACTGTTTCCTCTGATTTAGGATTTGTGTCCTGTGGTGACTTTAATGGTACTTGAGATAGAATGTACAGTTGTTATATTTGTAGGGTGGTATTATGATTACATTATTTAGACAGGAAGACGGCCATCTTGGTTAGTGAAGGTGTTTAAACGTAATCTTCTACTGGGTCTTGTTCTTTGTGGGCCTGCATCATTCTGCAGTAGTGTAGGCCTACTCTATATCTGAGAGCATCACTCGTATGAGAGGGACATGACCTTCGAGGTGAATTAACTCTTCAGTGACCACCTCAACACATAGGTCACGGGTGACGACGGTCCGTGTTCTTCAGGTCAGCCAATCCCACTTACATCCTCTCACCAGCAGGTGGTGCTGCAGTGCACCTTTTCGAGGGGTTTCAATACGGACCCTGTGTCAAATCATTTGGTTTACTACTCTCAAGACGTTTAAATGATTCATGTAGACTTACAGAAAAATGTCCCACTTTACTACAGCTGGAGTGGAATGAATCACAGACTGCAGCAGAGTAGACCGTTTGTGACTTTTAAAGGGTAGGATGTTAAACGTGGCAAAGGCGAAGATTTGTGTGTGTGTGTGTGTGTGTGTGTGTGTGTGTGTGTGTGTGTGTGTGTGTGTGCGCCTTGCCTTGGCCATTCCATACTTGTCAGTAAAGGGTGTAAGTCACACCCAGTAAAGGGTGTGAGGAAGGAAAAACACAAGATGAATCCAACCCAACGAGATGACTCATTTAAGAGGAATGAATGAAGGAAATAGTCAACTAAATACCTAGTCTGTTATAGAATCACACGCTAGTACAACATGCTAACCCTTACTGAGTACTCTGTACTCTGAGTATCGTGTACTCTGAGGACACTCTACTCAGTACTCTGCTCTTCTGAAAAGAGAAATCATCCATCTACTGTATAGATTCTAGTGATTCATACATTTACACTGCCGCCAATAAAGTGTACATATAAACAAGGTGATGATGTCTTTAAAGGACGGAGGAGGATTGTACATGGAGGTGTTCAGCAGACACAGAGCAGAGGAAGCCTTTTCTACTTAATTTTCTAACATGGTATCTATGTTCTGATGGTTCTTCTGTCGAGAAGCAGCTGACTCAGTGACTGAGTGTCTCTCCATACTGGTTGAACCATCAAGTGTCTCTAGGTTTTTCTCTGAGCTTCTACACATCACAGCTCTCTGTCCATCGTTCTTATTTTAATACAGTTATTGTTCTTGGATCAGCCACCTAAGCATGTTAGTTCATGTCTGGGAGGAGTATGAACTGGGAGGGGAACACCCAATTCCTTGATACGAGTCGGACGGTTTTCTGTGGCTCACTTCATCACAGCAGGAAGACGACTAAGGTACTGTAGTCCACTCTGATCCGTGATAGATCAAAAATATGAATAACTTTGAATCATATCATAGGGTGATGGTTAGTTTCCTGTAAAACCACATGGTTATAAACCTTATTAAATGTATGGATGCATTGCTGTTTGTCAAAATTGCTATTGAATCATTTTGATTCCTGCTCTGTAGAATCCTACGTGTTGGACTCTGGGCATTGGGGATCGAACCCAGAACCTTCCAGCATGGAGTGAAGCTTCAGGTTGAGGTTATAATGACTGTTTCCTCTGATTTAGGATTAGTGTCTTGTGGTGACTTTATAGATACTTGAGATAGAATGTACAGTTGTTATATTTGTCGGGCGGTATTATGATTACATTATTTAGACAGGAAGACGGCCATCTTGGTTAGTGAAGGTGTTTAGACGTCATCTCGTTATGGATCTTGTTGTCTGTGGGCCTTCATCATTCTGCAGTAGTGTAGGCCTATTCTATATCTGAGATCATCACTCGTATAAGAGGGACATGACCTTCGAGGTGAATTAACTCTGCCGCGACCGCCTCAACACATAGGTCACTGGTGACGACTGGTCCTTGTTCTTCAGCTCAGCCAATCGCACTGACATCCTCTCACCAGCAGGTGGTGCTGTGGTGCTCCTTTAAGAGTGTTTCAATACGGACCCTGTGTCAAATCATTTGGTTTACTACTCTCAAGACGTTTAAATGATTCATGTACTCTTATAGCAAAATGTTCCACTTTACTGCAGCTGGAGTCGAATGAATCACAGACTGCAGCAGAGTAGACCGTTTGTGACTTTTAAAGGGTAGGATGTTAAACGTGGCAAAGGCGAAGATTTTTGTGTGTGTGTGTGTGTGTGTGTGTGTGTGTGTGTGTGTGTGCGCCTTGCCTTGGCCATTCCATACCTGTCAGTAAAGTGTGTAAGTCACACCCAGTAAAGGGTGTGTGTGTGTGTCCGTGTCCCTGAAAGCATGTGACGGCAGAGAGGGGCGGGTCCTGTGAATTGCGAGGCTGTAGAGCAGGATAACAGCTGACTGACATAAAGTTATAACATCTTATTGTTATGGTGCGTTCCTGAATCCTTGGACGCCAGCCTTCAGAGTTGCACTTTTGAAGTCATTTCCGGTCTCGGAGCATTTATAGAGCTCGTAAGTTTGCCCCTTCCGGTAGACCCCCATGGGACAAATGAGATCGTAACACATGAATGGGTTTCAACGGAGAGAAAGTAATTATTTTCCGGTCCCAGTCTTTATATGCCCTGGATTACGCATATGTTGTTGTGGATTTTAATCATAATTATTGAGAGTTTGACCATTTATTGTGCAATTGTTTAGTCAAAGGCTGTAGAGAAAACACAATGAGAAAGACTACATGTCTCGTATGTGACGTCGAGCTCCCTGCGACTGGTGTGGATCATCGGCATAACTGAAAACCGACACATGTCCGCGACTTATAATGATTTTCACCTCTTTCGATTCTGTTATCTTCCCCTTGGAAAAAAGTGGTGAAGTGGAGCAGAGAGATCCCCATGTCTGTACCAGAGTGGTGGTGACGTATATAATTTGCGTCGGGAGCAGCGGAGAGCTGTAGTCCACGAAGTGGCCTCACACAAAACCTAACATCATCAAACTTCTTCCCGAATTGTTTTTGTTGTCTTTGCATGAAAAATTATAATTCTATTGTGTTATTATGTATTTGATGAATTGTATTGTACTACATGTTATAGTATGTCTACAGAGATGTTTGGTATATTAGGGTTACAATCTACGGTCGTGAACCAGAGGGCGGTACCACAGCCTCCCTCTGTGTCTCATGGCCTCCTGGTCCCAATAAGAAACCCTTCACAAAGCGCCTGCTGTATTGGATTGGATTGGATTCACTTTATTGTCATTGTGCAACGAGTATGAGTACAACGAATTGAGGTTTTGTGTGACCAACCGGAAGTGCAAAAGAGCAGTAAAGTGCAGTTTGTACATGAATTATCAGAGAATTATCAGAGCAGCATAGAGTTACAATGGCCCTCATTTATCAAACGAGCGTACGACAGAAAACGTGCGTAAAATGGACGTACGCTCATTTCAACGTTGAGCTTGGCATTTATCAATTTGAACGTGAGCGCAGGCTGCAATGAAATCTCACGTCAGGTCTGAGCTCGTGTACGCAAGTTTTTTTGGCGCAACATACGGGTATTTCAATGATGAATAGTGCAGCACAAGTAGCCCATGTTCAACATCTGTATTAATTACTAAATAAATTGGAATTAGCCCAGCCGTTCAAACAATTACAATCAAGTCAGGCCTAATTAAAAACAGTATTGCTATGAAAATAATTAGAATGTGACAGGTGAAATGTTTATTCAGCTGTCTATATTAACAGGAGCTTTGCCAAATAGGTGGTCGTGTCTCAGCGATGGCAGATCTGGCTCTGTTAAGGACCTCAACGCACAGACGAGAGTTTTTCGAGACCGCGCCGATTTTTTTAAGGAGGGCGATGAATGGCTCTTGAGTCGTTTTCGTCTCCCAAGGCATCTCCTGATGGAGCTATGCAATGCTTTGGAGCCACAGTTAAGGCGAGAAACTAGGCGATCAAACGCAATACCTGTGCAGGTTTGCTCTACCTTGGGATTTTTGGCCACCGGGATCTTGCAGCGGGAGATCGGGGACAGGTCTGCTATTTCCCAGCCAAGTATTAGCCGAACCATGCCAGCAGTTTTGGCAGCTATAATGTCCCTCTCCGAACGTTATATTAAATTCCCATATAATAACGATCAGCAAACTGGAATCAAACGGGATTTTTATGCTATTGCTAGGTTTCCAAATGTGATTGGTGCGGTTGATTGTACCCATGTGCGTATGAACCATCTATTAATGATTACGCGTACATCAACCGCAAAAGCTACCATTCTGTTAATGTTCAGATTATTTGCGATGCCAGAATGTCAATCCTGAACATGGTAGCCCGATGGCCTGGGGGCACGCACGATTCTTTTATTTTCCAAAATAGCAACGTTGGGCATCGTCTACATCAGGGCGCACTACATGGTCAGAGTCATCTCGGTGAGTTACGCTGCAGTCGCACTGCACCGGCCTCCTCCCGTTTCTTGCTTGGCCGTCTTCACAGCCGCAACACGTTTTTTGGTGCTGAGCTTCATGTCGGACCATTTTTTCTTCACCTTATTCGGAATTAAATAACTTTAACGGAATGCAAACAATAGCATATATGTGAAATGTTT
The DNA here is from genome assembly GCF_902167405.1 of Gadus morhua. Lineage (NCBI taxonomy): Eukaryota > Metazoa > Chordata > Actinopteri > Gadiformes > Gadidae > Gadus > Gadus morhua. The sequence continues at coordinate 2,329,037 of NC_044054.1, forward strand.
TAAGCTGGATAACAGAAGTTGTACATTTAATTTATTATTTAATTAATTTAATTAACGAACATTGGAAACACTATTCACTGCAACAGTTATTTCCTTCCATATAGCATTCTTTTGCTGGCCTTTAATGCCAGCTTTTAGGCTACCAAATAAAACCAGACGGTTCGCATCCACCAGTGACCCGAGCGTCTCCATTTGGGTCTCGGAAAAATTCCTCTATTTTACCGTTGGACGTTTCTCCATGTCGTAAAAGTTAGGGGCGAGACTTCTGAAGACGTGCTTTTATATGGGCGTGTTACGTTAATTACGATCAATCTCAGCCGCCGTATTTATCAACACCAAGATCCTTCGTACGCTGGGATTGGTGTGATACGAAGGTTTCGTAAATCTCACGTGGGTCCTATCGTAAGATGAATCATGCGTTCAGATTTGTGCTCATTTCTACGTTCGTCTGATAAATGAGGGCCAATAAGTGCAGTAAATATAAATATAAATAAATATAAATATAGTAATATAAATTCAAGTAGAGGGATAATTGTTCAGTCAACTAACATGGATATAAATATAAATAAACATAAATATAGTATAATAAAATAGAGTACTATGGGTGTTGATACAGGGGATTTGTCAATTCAAGTAGAGGGATAATTGTTCGGTCAACTAGCATGGATTAGTGCAATGAATGGCCGCGGTGGGGGGGGGGGGGGGGGGGGGGGGGGGGGGGGGGGGGGGGTAGAGTTTAGGAGGGTGACAGCCGCAGGGAAAAAGCTTCCCCTAAACCTGCTAGTCCGGGTCCGTAGAGACCTGTAGCGCCTCCCAGAGGGGAGGAGGATGAACAGTCTGTGGTTGGGGTGAGAACAGTCCTTGCAGATGCCGCGCGCCTTTCGCAGGCATCGCTTGCTCTGGACAGCCTCGATGGAGGGGAGTGAGGAACCAATGATGCGTTGCGCAGTTTTCACCACCCTCTGCAGGGCTTTCCGGTCAGAGACAGAGCAGTTGCCATACCATACTGTGACACAGTTGGTAAGGATGCTCTCAATGATGCAGCGGTAGAAGTTCACCAGGATCTGAGGAGACAGATGGGCCTTTTTTAATTTCCTCAAGAAGAAGAGACGCTGGTTAGCCTTCTTGATCAGCTCAGAGGTGTTGAGGGTCCAAGAGAGGTCCTCTGAGATGTGGACACCTAGGAACCTATAGCTGGTGACACGCTCAACCTCTGTCCCGTTGATACGGATGGGGGTGTGTGTGCCACCTCTAGACTTCCTGAAGTCCACGATGAGCTCTTTCGTCTTCTTAGTGTTGAGAGCCAGGTTGTTGTTGGCGCACCATGCAGTTAGGTGTTGGACCTCCTCCCTATAGGCCGTCTCATCGTTGTTGCTGATGAGACCAATCACCGTAGTGTCGTCTGCAAACTTTACAATCGTATTGGAACCATGTATAGTTGTGCAGTCGTAGGTGAAGAGGGAGTAGAGGAGGGGGCTCAGCACACAGCCCAGCTCAGTAAGCTTGGTGATCAGTTTGGAGGGGATGATGGTGTTGAACGCTGAGCTGAAGTCAATAAACAGCATTCTGACATAGGTGTTGTTGTTGTCAAGGTGGGAGAGGGCGGAGTGGAGTGCCGTGGAGATGGCATCCTCTGTGCTCCTGTTCTGGCAGTAGGCGAATTGGAAAGGGTCCAGTGTGGGTGGCAGGCAGGTTTTGAGGTGAGCCAGGACCAGCCTCTCGAAGCACTTTGAGATGATGGGGGTAAGTGCAACTGGGCGGAAGTCATTCAGGCTCACTGCAGTGGAGTGTTTTGGCACCGGCACGATGGAGGAGGTTTTGAGGCACACAGGGACAACTGCTTGGGCTAGTGACAGGTTGAAAATGTCAGTCCAGACCTCAGTCAGCTGCACAGCACAGGCCCTGAGAACCCGTCCGGGGATACCATCAGGTCCAGCAGCCTTCCGTGCATTAGTCCTGCTCAGTGCTGCACACACGTCGATGGGGGATAGAGTGGGGGGCTGGTGGTCTGCAGGGAGCACAGCCTTGATGACCAGCTCCCTGTTTTCCCTATCAAAGCGTCCATAAAAGTGGTTCAGGAAGGGAGGCGTCACTGGATAGGGGGGAGATGTTGGCCGGTTTGTAATCCGTAATGGCCTGGATGCCCTGCCACATGCGTCGGGTGTCAGAGTTGCCCTTAAAGTGCTCCTCGATCCTCAGCTTGTAGCAGTGCCTGGCCGCTTTGATGCCCCTCTTCAGGTTAGCCCTGGATGAGCTATAGGCCCGAGCATCACCTGAAGGCGATGTCGCGTGCCTTCAATAGGAGTCGGACCTCTCTGTTCATCCATGGCTTCTGGTTAGGGAATGTGGTAATCCGTTTGAGGGTGGTGACACTGTTGATTTCAGAGTTCATACGTTTCAGAACAGAGGATGCATATATATCAATGTCCGTGTGGGAGTCGATGGTGGCCTGAGTGGCAAAATCCCTCCAGACAGTGCTACCAAACCGCTGCTCTGCTCCCTCTGGCCAAACCTTGACTGTCCTCACTGTGGGTTTCACCCGTCTGATGAGTGGGGAGTACTTAGGCAGTAGGAACAAAGAGAGGTGGTCAGATTGACCAAGGTGGGGGAGGGGGACGGCTTTGTAAGCATCAGCTATGTTTGTGTATACATGGTCTAATGTCTTGTCTCCTCTAGTGGGGCAGGAGACATGTTGGCGGAATTTGGGGAGTACAGACTTTAGGTTGGAGTGGTTGAAGTCACCCGCAACAATAAAGGCTGCCTCGGGGGTCAGAGTCTGTTGTTTACTAATTGCATTGTGCAGTTCTTTCATTGCAAATGCAGCATTAGCGTCCGGGGGAATGTAGGCTGCAGTCACAATGGTGGATGTAAACTCTCTGGGCAGATAGAAAGGTTTACTTTTCACCAAGCTTTGTTAACATAAATACACAGACCCCCACCTCTAGTCTTACCGGACTCCTTCGTTCTGTCTGCATGGAGAGTGTAGCGTTCTGCTAGCTCGATGGCACTATCCGGAACGTTGCTGTTGAGCCAGGTGTCCATAATCCATTTGTTGGTGGTGATCCTCAGTCGCCGTTCGTCCATTTTGTTAGCCAGGGATTGGACATTGGCGAGAAAGATGCTGGGAAGCGATGGTCTGTGAGGCGCTAGCTTTAGTCTAGCATTCAGACCTCCGCGCGACCCTCTCTGTTTACATCTGTGACGCCGCCACTGTCCGTTGGTGCTCCGGCTCCGTTTGTCAGTTGGCTCCGCTGTCCTGGCTATTTCCGAGATGAGACCAAATGCGTCCGTAAAGTCCGTAAAGTTGACAGAATTGCAGGAACCGATGTCCAAAAGTTCCTGTCGGCTATACGATGTATACGCTAAACAGTTTTTAGCGAAAAGGCTTACAAAAAACAAGTAAATTAACACTTCTTTGCAAAATCCGGTGAGACACAGGGCGTCGCGAACTATGCGCGCCGCCGCCATGGTAACGACTTTGTACTAAGATCTTAACAGATCCTAACAGTACCAATGTCCCATCACGTGTGTGTGTGTGTGTGTGTGTGTGTGTGTGTGTGTGTGTGTGTGTGTGTGTGTGTGTTTCTCACAGACCACACCAGAAGAATTCAAAGGTTACCAGGTCTGTACAGAAGCATCAAACAGAGCTGATCAAGGTGTGTAAATGTTAGGCCTGCAGCGGATTCGGATTGTATCCGAATCCGTTCGGTTCGTTTACCACAGTTCGGAGCATTCTGGAGATCCGCGGATTTCGGTTTCAAGAAGGCATTGCCTTATGTAGCGTATTTTGCCTACTGTAGCCTACGTCCGATACAAAAGGGTGTTTAGGACCCAGCGGAATGCATTCTCTCCAGTGCTGCCCGAGCCAATGAGACTTTTCCAGCCCCTCCCTTCAGCCTATCAGCGTTCAAAACAAACTGGGCTTTAAACTTTAAGCGGTCCATGACAATGTATGAATAGAAAAGATGAATGGAAATCACAATAAGAGGAAATTTGAGGAAGCACCAGCCTCATTAAAGGCAGCCGTGTGGGATCATTTCGGTTTTAGTGTGGAGTGCGATGATCAGGGGAAAAATAAAGTTGACAAGCAAAGGACAGTTTGCAAACACTGTTTCTCGTCCTTTGTTTACTCCGCGGGTAGCACTTCGAATATGGCAGGACACCTTCGCCGCAGCCACCCAACTATTAATGTGAGTGGAACAGCTAGAAAAGATCTGGGCTCATCTAAGACCATTCAAACATCAATCGCGTCGGCCTTTCAACAAAAATACCCTGTGGATTCGGACCGTCATAAACTTATCACCCAAGGGATCGGCATGTTCATCGCCAAAGATATGCAGCCATATTCTGTGGTGACTGACAAAGGATTCCGCTATATGATGAAGACGGTTGAGCCTCGCTACAGCATACCTTCCCGGACATATTTCAGTCGGAAAGTGGTCCCAGGACTTTATGCGATCTCTCGGGGTGAAGTTGAGGGGGAACTGAGAGACGCGGACTTCCTCGCCCTTTCCACGGACGGCTGGACGTCAAGAGCCACCATCAGCTACCTGACGGTAACTGTCCATTTCATAGCAGACTGGGAGATGAAGTGTTACGTGCTGCAAACTCGTCCGGTGTACGAAAGCCACACAAGCCAACATTTGGCTGAAGAACTACTGCAAGCAGCCACCGAATGGAAGCTGGAGCGAGCGAACGTCACTATCCCTGTCGCCACGGACAATGCCACCAACATAGTGAATGCCATCCGTGACACTTCTGCCTTTGGCCCGCATATTCCCTGCTTTGCCCACACGCTTAACCTGGCCGCGAAAAAAGCTGTTTCCATCAATGCTGTGTCCCGCCTGCTGGGGATAGTCAGAAGAGTCGTCACCTTTTTCCACAAGAGCACCACTGCAGCCAACGTTCTGACACAAAAGCAACAAATGCTCAACATACCGGAACATAAATTGATCCACGACGTCCCGACCCGTTGGAACACCGCGCACGACATGTTGGTGCGGTATGTGGAGCAGCAACCTGCAATATTCTCTGCCTTGCTGGACAAGACGGTGAGGAAGACGGGGAAAGACCTGGCCATGCTCAGTGACGGCGAGATGAAGCTGGCAGAAGGCCTTATCCAGCTGCTTTCTTCACTAAAACAGATGACAACACTGATGAGCAGTGAATCAACAGCTACAACATCTATGATACTGCCACTCAAGACAAGGACACTACGAGCCATGACCGCAAACCCACAAGACAGTCCAATCATCAGAGAAGCCAAGCGAGCCGTCACAGCAGACTTGGAGAAAAGGTACACAAATCCAGATCTGATTGACCACCTGCACCGGGCTACAGCACTTGATCCCAGGTTCAAGTCTTTACCCTTCATTGATGAAGCTGCCTGTGACCAAGTCTACAAAGGCCTTGTTGCAGAAATTCTGGACCATGAGCAACAGGTATTTATTTATTTAGTATATTTTAAACAACATAGACCTATATTTAAATACTTATATTTTAGAATATATGTAAGGGATAACGGCCGACGAAATGTGCAATTCTACAAAGATAATTGAACGACGCGGGGCTAAGAATTCCACGACGCTCCGCGAAGTCCAATTATCTTTGTTGAATTGCACAGCTCGAAGGCCGTTATCCCGCTTATCTCCCGTTTACAACATCCAAAATTGTTGGATGTTGTAATTTTGTTATTAAGTTGTTATTATTTAGAATTTCCTTTATCTTTAGGAAACTTAATAACCTGATGAATTATTGATTTGAAGCCTAGTGCTCCCGTTAGAGAAAGTAGTGAGAAAGTAGTGCGTGGAACAGAACCCCCTCTAGAAAATAATGTACCCCTTGATCATGCTGATGATTGTAATACTATTCATTTTGCAGGTTGAAGGCACACACGCAGAGGATGAAGATGAGGAAAAGCTGCCATCAGCATCAGCGTTGCCCCCTCCCCAGAAGAAGACTGCAATGTCTGACCTATTTGGGGAGCTTTTCACAACAGGGGAACAACATCCTAAACCTCTTTCGGCAGTCATTGAGGGGGAGGTGGCATTATACAGAGCAGCGGAATCACTCCATATAGATGGCAATCCATTTCAGTGGTGGAAATTACATCAGCACAAGTTTCCTTGTGTCTCAAAACATGCCAAAAGGTATCTCTGTGTCCCTGGAACCTCTGTTGCAAGTGAAAGAGTGTTTTCCACTGCAGGTGATATCGTGAGTGCAACTCGTTCTTGCCTTTCCCCAGAAAATGTTGACATGCTTATCTTTTTACTAAAGAACATGAAAACAGAATAGCGCCTATATTAGGCAGTTTATTGACTTGAAAGTGCACTTGTTTTTGCACATTTACTCTTTTATTTACATTTTATAAGGCACTTTGTTTAATTGTGTTATTTATGTTTACATTTTATCAGCCACTTTGAAATGTTATTTATTTTCATTTAGTTCACTTTGGCACATTTAAATGTTATGTTCACATTCTATCAGTCACTTTTATGTGTTATTTGGAAGTTAAAGTGTTCTTTACAGCATTTTTTTTATCAGTTTATGAATCAAATTATGATCCATGTTTAGGATCCATGTGATTGATTGACCCCAGGATTGATGGGCCTATTCCATGTTTTTATATCAGTTTATGAATCAAATTATGATCCATGTTTAGGATCCATGTGATTGATTGACCCCAGGATTGATGGGCCTATTCCATGTTTTTAATAATATGCCTTTGATTTCACCAGTGCCTCTTATTTCATATTATCACCCTCAACAATGGGATTCTCTTCTCTTGTTGGCTGATGGGGTGACCATTAATTTCGTATAACCTGCTTCGTTCTCAAGTAGTTCCAGAAAAAAAATAATCACCGTTCCATATCAATGCGCTTATGAATGGTAACCATAACAGTAGTAAAAGTAGCCTAACCGACGGTTGATTGACAAGTCATGGACGGCGGAAAATACATCGGAAAAACGATGAACAGAATAGATGATTTTGTTATCAATTTTGTGTAATAAAATGTTCTTGGTGATTTAACATTTGAACAATGGCTTGAAGAGGCATTTAATGAGACTGACAAGGGGAGATACACAAGTTTGACAGAAGAGGAAATTGGAAAGACACACTTGACCATAAGGGGCTATTTTACTGTAACTCTCCAGTGTAACGGTAGCTGTAATAGGTTGTTTTCTGAAGTTCAAGCGCACGATTCCTAAATTTAAAGAAAGTAATTGATACAATTATATTCTAAATATACGGGAGATAAATACAAACGGGTGATAAGCGGGATAACGGCCTTCGAGGTCGACCGGTTCGATGGAAATAATGAACAGGTAGAGGCAACTCTGGCTTCATGCTGCGCTCGTCGCCAGAGTTCTAAGCCTCGTCGGCCGTTATCCCTTACATGTTACACTCAGTGCACCATGTTTTCAAATGCATTTAGGGGAACATTTATTGCACAAAAAAGCCTTGCAAGTTGTCTGATTGCAGTCAATTAACACATTGCAAATAGCCTGTGGGTCTCATTCATTTTTGTGTTTCTCCCCCAAACCCTCCGTCAAAAAAAAGTCTGCGAAAAAAGTCCGCGATCACGGACATGATCCGAACCGTATCCGAAACCGAGGGCCAAAACGGTTATCTGAACCGAACCGTGGACACACTGATCCGTTTCACCCCTAGTAAATGTCCACCAAGACATTTGACTTCAGCTCTTCATGAACATTAGAAAGCATCTATTGTGGTGCTAGTAGTCTCCAGGCTTCCCTCTTTAGACCACCGGTCTTGAATCCAGGAGAAATGCCTCTGATGTCCTCAGTAAGTTCAGAGTAAAATTCTCCTTGATGTTTGTTTTGTTCCAGAGGGCTGAGGAGAACGCACACGCTTTTCAAGACAAGGAGATGAAGAAGCACAGGAGGTATCAGGCCTCAGAGGACCCACAATGCTCAGAGAGTCAGAGGGAGGAGGAGGAGTTGGATGGTAAGAAGGAGGAGCAGAGGAGGCGCGCCATAGAGGGAGTGGTGGACATCACAAAGCTCTGCCTGACGGAGATAAACCAGGAGGAACTGGCCGACACACCGTGGGGCAGTAAGAGACTCTTAAAAAAAAAGCAGAATCAATTTGTGGCGCTTGTTGTTGTTACTGTGGCGCTGCGCCACACATTGGTCTATGTATGGGAAACACTGGTGGGTCTATTTAATGATACGTGGCAATACATTGACATCTTAACAGTTGTGTATACATAATCTGCATTGAATTGCGTTCATAATATGCATATGTCCCCCCGTTAATATACACTGCCATGGACTCTATTATGCATTACGTGTAGTGATCGACCGATATATCCGGTCGGTAAAACAGCAACGCTTTTGGCCCTCCTATATTGATACATCGATGTGATTGATTAATGCTCTCGGCCAGGGGAGGCCCATAATATAGACGAGTATATTGCTTGTTCCCAGAGGATTTCCAGAGTATTATCGGCTCCAAATATCGGCTCAAGAAAATCGGTATTGGCGTATCTGTTATCGGCTAAGGCTGATGAAAAAAATCGGTATCGGCCCTAAAAGATCTGTATCGATCGAGCCCTAGTTACGTGTTTAGTTTGCATGTGTTTAAACAAATGGGTGCAAACACGCGCACCCACATTCATTCATTCTTTTAAACACACACACACGTACCCGCATTCATTCATTCTTTTCAACACTCTCTCACGGTAAAACAATGTTTTCTCATTCTCAATACTCATCATCCTAAAAGTTATGGGCTTGTACCTAGCCCCAACCACAGCGAGTTCTACCAGCATCCAATGCGTAAGTGACAAACATTGCAGTAGCACCGGGTGGCCACTACGAGGTGGTTGCTATGGTCCAGGCTGCTATTTACAGGCTGGTCCAAAAAAACATTCAGACAGTATGTTTAGTTCATATCTCCATGACAACACAGAGGGGGGTGATTTTTTTTTTAAGCATTCTAGTTTTTATTTTATTGGAGGTTAAAATTTATGAATTATTAGGGGCGCGGCCTCTTGAGTGACAGCTAGCCGCTGACCCTCATCTCGCCTCGGAGACTAGTTTTTGCTATCTCCGTCATCTTGACCTCGACTGCGTTCATTCCTATTGTTCATTCCGGTGTCAAGATTCCTTGCTCTGCGGTCGACTGTACCAACCGATCGTTTAAAAACGAATGAGCTACGAGCTAATTCGGTGTACGTCACCTAGATGGGCGTATCTCCCTCCCCCCGACTTCACATCAATGCCCTTTTTTGGTTTAGAGGAAACGAGGCGGAGTCAAACTACAACAAGATGGCGACGCTCATAAGCGAAGAGAATTGGATGCAGTTGGAATAACTGAGGTCTGCCCGGATGCTACATCCATTTGATATACTATCTATGGCTTGTACACGATGTCTGTGTCAAGTAAATATGTGTTTGCTGTACGGTGTTTGCAGCTGCATTGATTTAAAAGTACAACTTATTACCGCTGTATTAGCTGTTCTTTCCAAAAATAATTTAACCAACGTTATCATTTACCCTCAAACAAGTCTTTGTTTTGGAAGGCTAGGATATAATTTGCTCGAGTTTATTATAAGGGTGCCAAGCACAAAGTGCGAAGGCAACCTATTGTAATTGTTAGTGTTTTTATTATTAGGGTGCCAAGCACAAAGTGCGAAGGCAACCTATTGTAATTCTTAGTTTTATTATTATTATTCCGCCACGTTTGACTTACAGAGCCTAAACTGCTCGCACGCTTTTTATGAAACTTACTACAGCTGTAGAGGCTGACTCAAGATTAACAGAGAGCAAATATTACACTGATTGGCCCAACATCTATATAATATATATTATATCTCATAACCGCTTTGACGTGTCATGACGTGTCATGAGTCATGACACTTTGTTAACACATGCATATCCTCATGGTGAACAAATAAGCCTCAAGAACCTATGACTTTATTTGGATAAATTTACGACTATCTCGAACTTTGTTAAAAATACTCAATTCCCTAAGGATCCTAGGTTTCTTCACTTAGACAAAAATCCTCCAGCACATATCATCTAAGGACCAATGTCTTCAATCTGACATTGAGCGAAGTCTGTACAAAAAAGATTAAAGCACCCAGGAGCCATTGACTTCTAAAAAGGGTGTGGTTTAAATTACAAAAAGACTTGATTGCTTATATCAACATCAGAATGGACTCCTATGATCTGGAGTCCAATTTTTTTCAGGATCATATTCTGAACAAGATAAAGTCGACATATTTCCAATTAGGGCGTTGCATCGAAATAGGCGTGGCCTGTGACCAAAATAACCACAGTTCATAGACAGAATGTTTGATTTGAATTGGACCAACTAAGTGGCTGTTGGGGACCAAAGTTCCAACTGCCCAAGTAAAATGAAGTTGATTGAAAAAAACAACATGGCTGCCAGAGGCTGAAAATCGTCCAAAATTAACTTAATGCCAAAAGGCAATGTTAACTTGAACCAATCCTCATCAAACATGGTGTAGTCAAGGCACATGGGTCAAGATGAACCCCTCCAAATTGTATCCATATCGGAAGCGGTAAAACAATGGAAAACGCAACCTCTCCAAATTTTACCCAGATCAGGCGATAGGGGGAGCTATATCAATTAATTGAAAATGCAGACTTTGGACAGACATATTATTTGAACTTTTTATTTTACAGTCATGAAATCTCCTCATGGTTGAGCAAATGTTCCTAGGAAACCCAAAACCTATAACAAAATGGGGGCTGGACGTCCAAATTAGCCCAATCAATGATAGGTGACTAAAGGCGGGGATAACGTGAGTCAATCATCACCAAACTTGGTGTATTTAGAGAAGCATCGGTCAAGGTTAACCAGGCTAAAGTTAATCAAAATAGGACAGTAGGGGGCGCTAAAGCAATCAATTGAAAACTTTAAAGAATCATAACTCCTCAGCCTTTTGACGTACGCTCATGACAATTTTTTTCGCCCATCAACAGATCCAAGCTGATGCTATTCCAGCGTTGTCAACCGTATGCAAACAAAAACGGTCTTAATTGTCTTCGTCAGGGTTTAAATGGTCTGCGTCACAGTCTTAATGGTCTGACAGTGTCTTCATGGTCTGCGTCAGGGTCTTAATGGTCTGTTAGGGTCTTAATGGTCTGACAGGGTCTCATTGGTCGAATTTAGACTTGGCAACCGTAAATTGCTGTTTGCAGCTTTAATTCATTTTTTAATTGTTATCAAAAAGGAGATATGTATACCAGGAATTTTGTTTTCCTTCTACATTTGTGCTATTTGCTAATGATTTTAGAGTGTGCGTGAGCAAGCAAAACAACAATGACAGCGTGTGAGACGAAGCAAGAGAATACTTCCATCACAATAGGCCGTTTTAATCATTGTTTAATCACTCTTGAAGCATAGTCTGGGGCAAGTATAACGAAAGATCAACCTATATTTAGCCGATTCAAGGTTACGATTATGGTTTTCACAGGGCAGCGGCCCTCATTCAAGATGCCTTCCCCCTCACCTGCATGCACTCAATCATCAAAATAATTGTAATCCAAAAATGAAACCAGTGGTGATCAGACTGTCCAGATAGTATTTATTATTTTTTCGATTTTTCTTATTTTTACATGAGAGAAATGTGCTCCAGCAAAGTTCACGAATGCAAATCTCTCCTAGGGCAGCAAAATGAGCCGGCCCTGGGTTGGGTCAGTCCAAAACCTTCATATTAATAAAATTTACTTTTTTTGACCAGTTGTATTGATAAGATGAAGCAAGAATTATAATGTAAATATGTCACCAAACTTTCTGATAAAGCCTAAATATATTGGTTTACTGTTCCTTTACAGCCCACAACTAAAAAACTAAAACCAATGTAAGCCAAAAAGTGTAAAGATACCATCAGGTCATGAGAGAGTTCCTCTAAGTAAATCCTTTTGAAGGTCTCTGAATCTTGTTTGGACAAAAGCTCTTCTACAGATTAAATTGATAGGAAATAGGATTATTCTCTACACTAGATTGTTGATGATGGTTAGTCTGCACGCATGAAACACATGTCATAGAATAGACATTATTTGTAATGTAGACATTCGTAATGTCAAAGAAAATATTCTAACCACAAAAAAATCTGGCGTTAGCCTCAAGGAAGAGTGAGGGAAAAACCAAAGTATATTCGAAAGTATATGGAATAGGCGCAAAGCCACCTTAATATAAACTATGGCAGGTAAGCTGTGTTTATCTTAATGCACAAACTGTTGAATTTTGCTGCATGATAAGCATGGGTTTTTAGAGTTAATGATCTGAACTAGAAACAAGGTTTTAATGAAGTATCAAAGTTGTTCGTTTTAAGGACTTTTTTATGTTGTGAGTGAACAAGTTGGTGCAACAAATGATTTTATCTTTACCCCAATAAAGACGAGTTTAATGAATCAACTATTATGTTTGCTCATTGTCATTTCATATTGCCTTTTGATTTCTCTTCCAGGGGAGCTTGGAAGGATCCGTTCTAAATTTGTGGATAAAGTCTCAGACCCAGTTATCAAAGGTCTCCTCGATGACCTTTGGCAGCAGAAGGTGTTCAGTACTGAGGAAAAGGACTCTGTGATGGAGGGCCAGACGATCAGAGCAGACCAAGCACGTTGTCTGATCGACATGGTGATTGGTAAAGGGGAGAGAGCAAGTCAAACGATGATTGATAGTATGAAGAAGAGGGACCAACACTTATGTTCCACCCTGGGTCTGATGTCGCCTCCTGCTGGTGTGGGTGAGTTGTTACCATGAATCTACTTTTTAAAGAAACATTCTCTGCCAGCTTTGTTTCAACAAGAGGTGAGCTTCTTTGTCCTTTAATCCACTGGGATCCAGTGATTCATTATCATCCACTCGGGATTGCATTTGTGTAGAATACGACTTACTTTTTTTGAGAGGTAGGGGTTTTACTTAGTGCTGCTGTATTCCTTGGCTCAATTGTGTTATTGCTAGTTTGACAGGATCCCTTTTATAGTTTGGTAACCCTCACTGTAAACCCTCAGACCTTTTTCTAAAGGGGTAAAACTGAATCTATATATATATATTTTTTTTAAATCTTTTTATAAAACCCGCTCTGCAGGGCGGGATCTGCCTGATGATCGAGAGAATAAATATTAAACTGATTGGCCCAAAGGTGGCACTATAGCAACAGTCCAAAAATGCAAACTTTGAACAAACATATCTAATAACCGCTTTGACTTGGAGTCATGATCGTTTGTTAACACATGCATATCCTCATGGTGAACAAATATGCCTCAAGAACCTATGACTAAATTATTTAAGGATCCTAGGTTTTTTCACTTAGAAAAAAATACTTTAGCACCTATCATCTATGGACCAATGTCTTCAATCTGACATTAAGCGAAGTCTGTACAATAAAAAAAATAAAGCGCCCAGGATCCATTGACTTCTAAAAAGGGTGTGGTTTAAAACGCATAAAGACTGAAATGCTTATATCAACATCAAATTGGACTCCTATGATCTTGAGTCCAATACAAAAGTTGTTCAGAATCAAAGTTTGAACATGACAGAGTCAACAGTCAAGGCTGAATTTCATCAAAATAGGACTGCAGGGGGCCCTAAAGTGAAATTTTGAAATCAACAGAACAAAGCTGATGCTATTCAAGCGTTGTCAACCGTATGCAAACAAAACCGGTATTAATTGTGTTCGTCAGGGTCTTAATGGTCTGCGTCGCAGTCTTAATGGTCTGTCAGGGTCTTCAGGGTCTGCGTCAGGGTGAGGCTGGACGATATACCTAGTAAAATTTATGCCAGTATATTTTTGAAAGAGATATGTAGTAGAGACAATATCGCCATACCAGTTAGGGCTCGTCCGTGGGTGCTGGGGCTCGGAGCTGAATTGAGAGAGACACCCTGACAATATTCAAATCTCTCCTCAAAACAAATGTGTTCCCACTGGCCTGATCGCTGTAATGACCCCCTACGTGGGTTCCCCTCGTATCCCCGTTGTGCTGCTGTTCCTACCCCCTCCTACCTCGGTCTCCTCACTGCTGTTCTTACCCCCTCCTACCTGGGTCTCCTCACTGTTCTTACCCCCTCCTACCTGGTTCTCCTCACTGTTCTTACCCCCTCCTACCTGGGTCTCCTCACTGTTCTTACCCTCTCCTACCTGGGTCCCCTCACTGTTCTTACCCCTTACTACCTGGGTCTCCTCACAGTTCTTACCCCTTACTACCTGGGTCTCCTCACTGCTGATCTTACCCTCTCCTATGCATGTCACAGCCAATCATATTGCTGAGGAAAAACGAATTAGTCGTGAACATTTTAATCTGTAACATGCAGTTTTTGTCACAACCAGTTTTTCCGACCACATGTTAAGAAGCCACTAAATGTTATGTTCATCATTTAAGGAAATATTGACATGATCCAACTGTCAGCATACACTTACTGGTGTCTTCTGTTGTTTTTCTCATTCAGGATGTGCTGCTGTTGTCGAGTGCCAACATAAAATCAAGTCTCATTTTAAGGAGAATTCCTGCTGTGTGTTTGAGGGAATTGCTAAACCAGGACATTCAACACTTCTGAATGACATCTACACAGAGCTCTACATAACAGAGAGAGGCAGTGGAGAGGTCAACAAAGAACATGAGGTCAGACTGATTGAAACAGCTTCCAGAAAATCAGCCAAGGAAGGAACACCAATCAAATGTGAGGACATCTTCAAACCCTTACCTGGAAAATATAAACCAATCAGGACAATAATGACAACTGGAGTGGCTGGCATTGGTAAAACCATCTTAACACAAAAGTTCACTCTGGACTGGGCTGAAGACAAAGCCAACCAAGACATACACTTCACGTTTCTCTTCACTTTCAGAGACCTGAATTTACTAAAAGAGAAAGAGTATAGCTTGGTGGAACTTCTTCATCATTTCTTTATTGAGACCAAAGAAGCAGGAATCTACAGATATGAACCGTTCCAAGTTGTCTTCATCTTGGATGGACTGGATGAGTGTCGACTTCCATTGGACTTCCAGAAGAACCCGATCTGGACTGATGTCACGAAGTCCACCACGGTGGACGTGCTGCTGACAAACCTCATCAGGGGCAAACTACTTCCCTCTGCTCACATCTGGATAACCACACGCCCTGCGGCAGCCAATCGGATCCCTGCTGAGTGTGTTGACATGGTGACAGAGGTGAGAGGGTTCACCGACCAACAGAAGGAGGAATACTTCAGGAAGAGATTCAGAGAGGAGACGATGGCCAACACAATCATGTCCCACATAAAGAAATCAAGAAGCCTCCACATCATGTGTCACATCCCAGTCTTCTGTTGGATCACTGCTACAGTTCTGGAGGACTTCTTCAAAAAATCCCAGGTAGGAGAAGAGACGCCCAAGACCTTGAATCAGATGTACAGCCACTTCCTAAGGGTTCAGTCCATACAGGGGGAAAAGAAGTATCATGGGAGAGCTGAAACAGATCAACACTGGAGTCCAGAGAGCAGGAAGATCATTGTTTCTCTGGCAAAACTGGCTTTTAAGCAGCTGGAGAAAGGCCACCTGATCTTCTACGAAGCAGACCTGGCAGAGTGTGACATCGATATCGGAGCAGCCGCAGTGTACTCAGGAGTGTTCACCCAGATCTTTAAAGAGGAGCGAGGGATGTACCAGGACATTGTGTTCTGCTTTGTCCACCTGAGCATCCAGGAGTTTCTGGCTGCCCTTTATGTCTTTATGTCATTCATCGACACTGGGGTCAATCTGCTCTCAGGACAACCACAATTCCTCTGGTCTATTTTTTCTAGAAACAAAGGAAATGTCAAACTCTACCAGAGTGCTGTGGACAAGGCCTTACAGAGTGAGGACGGACGCCTGGACTTGTTCCTCCGCTTCCTCCTGGGCCTCTCTCTGGAGACCAATCAGATTGTCCTAAAATGTCTGCTGGGAAAGACAGTAAGTAGCTCAAAAACCAGTAAGAAAATGGGCTCGTACATTAAGAAGAAGATAGGTGGAGATCTCTCTACAGAGAAAAGAATCAATCTGTTCCACTGTCTGAATGAGCTTAACGACCGTTCTCT
The DNA here is from genome assembly GCF_902167405.1 of Gadus morhua. Taxonomy (NCBI): domain Eukaryota; kingdom Metazoa; phylum Chordata; class Actinopteri; order Gadiformes; family Gadidae; genus Gadus; species Gadus morhua. The sequence goes on from NC_044054.1 coordinate 2,345,092, forward strand.
AGTGGAGGAGATCCAACAGTACCTGACATCAGGAAGACTCTCCAAAGAATCTCTCTCTCCTGCTCAGTGGTCAGCTCTGGTCTTCATCTTACTGTCGTCAGAAGAGGAGCTGGACGTGTTTGACCTGAATAAATACTCTGCTACAGAGAAGGGTCTTTTGAGGCTGCTGCCAGTGGTCAAAGCCTCCAAAACATCTCTGTAGGTTCACTAATAACATGTACTACAATACACACAACACAATATACATGATGCTAGAAAATAAACGTTATCATAATATATAAAACAACTCTGTAGGTTCGCTAATATCATTTATTATAATACAAACAACCCAATATACCTCATAGTAGAAAATTCAAATTATAATAACATGCTTTTTTTTGTATCGCAATACACACATTTCTTTGTAACCAGGGTGAAAAGTCAAATTCAAAAGCTCTATTTACTTTGAAATAATAAATAAGGAAAGCCAAGAATTAACAAAAAAAATAAAAGTTAAATAGAGCTTTATTCAAATATCTAGCTATGAGTATAAACACGTTTTTATTGATACGGATAAATTAAATACATATACATTCATTATTAATTAAAGGTAACCCACTATTTTAACACATTTGGACCTTGTTCAGTATGTTTGCTTACATGGACGCGTTGGGGCAATTGCTCTGTCGCTAGCTTAGCCACTTTTAGAGTTTAACACGGTTTTAAACTCAAGAAGTCACGTGACGTCTTAAACGCCATTGCTGTGTAACACGTACTAACCTGCAGCTGCGTTTTACCTTGATCTCCATTGCTGTGTCTTCAGATAAATTCACATCAGACACTAGAGGGCGTATTTTGTGGGTGTTAGTCTAATCTCGAAACGGAAATGCACCACGCCGCTTATGAGATAACAAAAAGTTAATGTGTATTTCTCTCATAACTTTTTGTCATTATTAAAGAGAGGCCTGATTCTCAGATATGCATGTTGGATGGCTACGGTGTAGGTCTGGGAAGAACTTCAGGTCAAAATCTTGCAAGCGAGCCGCTGGGTGCAGGTGCAACGAGATGGAGCACTTGCTGAGTCATTTCCTGTAGGGCTGGAGCCACAGGTTGAAGCGTATGCGGCCTTTGAGACCCCCTTTGATATATAAGAGACCCCAAGGTACAGCTTACTTAAATGTTGTCGACTCAGTCACCTATTGCATCACTTCCTTTAGGGCTTCGGCCTCCAAATTGATTATTGTAGTAGGCTATAATTGTATGCCCTCTTTCATATATATGATACCTCCACCACTGGGACGTGGCAACAATTCTCGAAATCCATATGGGAGGGGGGGGGGGATGTTTGTGGACAGTAGGGGTGTACACTAGACATAAATAGGAAGCAAATTCAGGAGAAGGAATGACCTCTCACAAATATTTATTCAATAAATTGTTTCAAATAACCCTGCCTCGTTAAATCAATGAGCTTGGTGTTTTGCTTTCAAAAATAGGTTATAGAAGAAGTCTAAACTGCAGAAAATAAAAACTTCCAAGCTGCCTTTTAAGGATACCTTGGAATATCTGTCTATTTTTTAACCATCGGACCCTAGTTAACAACAAAAACAACACAATTCACGGCAGGTCCTTTGCCGCGTGGTTTTTAGAGCCATGTAAGTATTAGAGGGGGCGGTCGATAGCAACCACCATAACAACCATGACGGTCAAGTGACTGGATGCAGCCCCCGTTGAAAAAAATAGAATACCAACCTACACACTCAGGAGATTAATTATATTTAAATAATTATGACCATGAAGTCTTTATTTGCATAGGTTTACATTTCGTTCTGTGTAGCATGGAAAAATCGGAGAACACACCCATTCAGAATACATTGGTTTACATTTCGTTCTTTGGAGCACGGTTAATTTTATTTATTTATTTAGTTTCAGTTTTTGAGGACGTGCTGCAAGGATGCAAATTTTTCAGCAATAATCCAAAATCTAATGGAAAGACCTGTTGGCTTTTTGTCAAGGGAACCCAGGGCGACGCTCACTTCCGGGTTGGCCAACATAAGTCATCCCTCCGCCACTCTATACTGTAAAAACACATGTTCAAGTTGAATGATAATGCATGAATTTATTCTTTATTCTGCCATAGTAACACAGTAAATAAATGGCAAAAAATAGAATTTGTATACACGATATGTTCAATAAAATGTAATCACGGACAAAATACGTTTTTTAGACAAACGTAATTGAGAATGACGAATAGTTCTCTGGGAACGTAATTTTGATGAGAAAGGGTTGCTCTGTCAGTTGTCAAAAAAAGCGGACGGACGTGGTCTCTATAGCAACGACCTCAGCTACCCAACACTGATCAAAAAAAACGATTGTTTCTCTCAATCAAAGCACAAAACAGGACAACTGATGCCCATAGCCTTAACCCATACATGTTGTGTAATTAACAAGGACACGTTGGTGTAGTTGTGTTGAGGAATGTCACAGATTTCACTGTAAAATCGCCGTTAATGTGCAGCCATCGGGTCTTCCGTTAGCCAATGGGATGAATGCTCATAGCTTCATATATTGCCGTGGAGGGATTACATTCAAATGAGTGGAAAACCCCCTGCGTCGAAAAAAGAAGCACATGGTCCTCCGTTAGCCAATGGGATGAATGCTCATAGCGTCTCTATGTGCAGCCATCGGGTCCCCCGTTAGCCAATGGGATGAATGCTCAAAGCTTTATATATTGCCGCGGAGGGATTACATTGTAATGAGTGGAAAACCCCCTGCGTCGAAAAAAGAAGGGCAAGGTCCTCCGTTAGCCAATGGGATGAATGCTCATAGCGTCTCTATGTGCAGCCATCGGATCCCCCGTGAAGGTGTTACTTTGTAGCGAGTTAAAAACCCCATGCATCGAAAAAAGAAGCACAAGGGTACCCTTTTGCGTCAGAAACTGAAGCCAAAGTCACTGACCGTTCGTCAAAAATCGACGCGCTCTGAGTGAGAATGTGTTGAACCAATAGGATGCGTTGATAAATAGACTTCAGGGTCTTCTGGGGGAAGGGTGAGTGGTCACGAGTGAGCGGGAAAAAGGAGAGAGAGGGAAGAGACAGTACTTTATTCTCTCTAGAGATCGCCCAGCTAAATGATATTTAAACTAGGGCTGTCAAATTAACGCGTTCATTTTGATTAATTTATCACAGAAAAAATAACGCATTAAAAAATTAACCCAGATTTATCGCGCTTCTATAGTGCCCTTTGACCCGGTGGAGGCAGACGAGAAGACGCTGCTCGGCACCTTGAACGGAAAATTCAAGTTTAAACAACTCCTGAGCAGACCTCTCCCAGGTGTGCTCATGCCACAGAATTGAAGTGGACTTGAGTACGGTTGACGTGCTCACACTAGCCAAACAATCTAGACTTGAGCACGGTACAGGTGTGAAACGGACTTGGGCACGGTACAGATGGCCTAGTGTGAGTGCGCCCTTAATCACAGTTCTTTATGTGTTTTGTCTATTGTGTGTTTAGGCTGAATGGCTGTGGTCTGTCAGAGAGATGCTGTGAAGCTCTGGCCTCAGTTCTCAGCTCCACCTCCTCTAGTCTGAGAGAGCTGGACCTGAGTACCAATGATCTGCAGGATTCAGGAGTGAAGCTGCTCTCTGCTGGACTGGGGAGTCCACACTGTACACTGGAAACTCTAAAGTCAGTTTCACTCAATGGTCAAACATTTACGCCACAAGTTCCGCATCAGAGGACATTGAACAGATTTGACTCCAGAATGTTAACAAGTCTAAATAAATATGTAAATTATGTTGTCTCGGTAATCAAGACACATTTTCTACTGGCTACTATCTTACTACTATAATAGAAGGCCTGTCGCACCAGTTACTCAAAGTTACTCATGTGCGCATGTGCCAAGAAACCTGCAGCACACACACACACACAGCACGTGCGAACATATACATACACTGCAAGCACGCACATACACACCGCATACACACACCGCATATACACACCGCATATACACACCGCATATACACACCGCATACACACACCGCATATATACACACCGCATACACACACTGCACACACACGCACGACCATACACTGAAACGCACAGACACAAACACACACACACACACACAGACACACACACCGCATGTCAAGACAAAGGCAGCGACAAATACACAGAAGCACACACACGCACACACCGCAGCGACACTTGCCCTTACACATAACGTCTCCGCCATCAACACACGCACAGGTAAGAACACACACGCACACACCGCAGAGACAGTCGCCCTTAAACGTAACGGCTCCGCCATCAACACACATGTCCAGGTAAGACTTTCTGTTTCCAAACTGTAGAAATTGCGATAAAAGAAGGGAAGAAACAATTTCTCACCTCCACAAGCAACGGCAGGTCGTTCATTTTGTCATATAAAAAACGTTAAATTCAAACATCGCGCAGACCGGCATATCAACGCACAAGTTACGAGATCTTAAAGAGACATTGTCCCTATAACGCAATGAAAACAAGTCAATAACACAGTCTGGGGAATTATGTCTATAGAGTCCACTACAAGACTACACTTTGTCGCTCAAATGTAATATTACTCTCTCCCTTGAGCCTCCTGAAATGTTTTGCGACATTGATATCCCCACCTTCCCCCCTGCGGCCTGTTTTAGTAGTTTTATTTTTCTTATGTTTTGAGTGTATGCTATATGTGACTGTAGGCTACTGTGAGTGTCACGTGTCAAGCATGCAACAACTCACGGCGACAACTCACGTGTACGGGTGTAGCTGGTTTGGCTCTGCGTTGTGAAATGGAACCACCAAAACTGGAACGATACAGCTCAACCCATACACCTTCAGTTCAACCTCATACATACACACATCTCACTCAGCATCCTCTCCTCTGCTTCTCCACTGAAAGTACAGGCCATGAATCAAGCATTTCTTGCATCTGGAACACATTATTCACATCGACTGGAGAATAGAATAGCTCATCATATGGCTCAACCCTGTGTGTGTGCTGCACTGCGCACTTTCATATAACACTGTTCAAATTCACTTCCACTTCTGAAGGTTTGATTGTCCTCACCCGCACGTCCCCTCTCCCAATGCGGGCCAGTCAGTTTAAATGCTGTTGCTCTTGACTGTGACCGGTCAGACGGGTGCTGTCTATACATCGGCCTGTTATTCTGAGCCATCACCTGGCTGTTCTGAGAAAGTGTGCGGTCAAGCAGGCCAATCAGAGTCTTTAGGCAGTTTTCATCAAACTGAGTGGTAGACGTGGCACTCACTTCGGTCTGCACAGGGAGTACCTCCGGATGGCTGGCCAACGACACCTCCTCAGACACAGGTGTTTGAATATGAACTGCCACATGTCTTGCTGGGACATGACGGTTTGGTCTGGTATTCCGCTGTTCTCTCATGACAATCTGATAACGGTCAACGTGCTCCTGTATTTCACCAGCTGTCCATTTCTCTGGCGCCTTGAACCGTAGCACTGCAGCAAGGGAGGGATCGGGACAGTACTTGACAAACATCATGGTTACCTCTCGACTGAGATCATCAATATGCCGCCCCTGTCTGCTCAAAGCCTCCTCAGCTGCATCAACATCCTTGTTAAGGCGGATCCAGTACTCGACTGGGTTCTCTCCTGCTACAGGAACAGTGCTATAGAAGTCTGCAAGAGGCATACTGGAACACAGCACACCACTGAAATGCTGTTTCAGTATGTTAATAATTACTTTTGGGTTCTCATGAGGCTTCAGTGAAGGATTGCTACGGAGTGTTATCTTCACAATATCCCTGGCTTTCCCCATTAATCTAGACAACATCTCCTGGTGCTGCTCTCCCAGCTCCACATGTCTTCTTCTCAAGTAGGTGAACATGAGCTCTTCCCACTCATGTACCGAAAGCTTGTCGGACCCATCCCCTCTGTACACAGGAGGCTCTCTCACATTGGACTGCATGACTAACTTCACACCAGTCAGGTTAAGTGTGGAGTCAACGAGCGACTGGCCTGCACCTGAGTTCTCCTTCTCCTTCATTCGCCTGACTCACTCCCTTCAACTGAGCTGATATAGACTGTCCTACTTGCTGGGCGATATGCATGATGAGATCACTCAAAGCTGGGTCACTCCTGTCTGGGATGGCCGAAAGTGAAAGAGTAGGTCTATGAGTAAGTGGAGTGTGACTAGGTAGATGAGTGGAGGTGAAAACTGAGGAAGCCACATTGTCTGGGACATCAACTCGACGGGTGGAGCTGAACGCTGGTGACCTCACGTCACCTGGACTTGCAACTGGAGAGTTAAACAACTGTGCCCCCCTCCCAAAAGAGTTCAATAGCTGTGTTCCCCTCCTGAAATCAGCAACTGGAGAGGTGGACATCTGTGCCCCTCTCCCGGATATAGAATCAACAGTACGAATAGCAGTCCCATTTTCAACATTGGAATCCATTTTTCTTAAGTAGTTTGTTCAATATCAACAAAAACAATGAAAATACTGACTCAATAAACCACGGAAAGTACTGTATAAATAGACCAAATCCCCCTAATGTCCTTGAACTGTGACAAAGTCACTCCAATGTAACCCTCTTAAGGAAACCTTTTTTTCGTTCGTCGTTGTTCTGTCGTCCAACAACCTCCGGTGACCAAGCTGGTGTTGGTCCACGACGTCGATCCGGGTCACGGCACCAATGTAGCCGGTCTGGCTCTGCGTTGTGTGTTATGAAATGGAGTAGGACACAGGGACTTGGTGTGTCACTTTAGCCGAACTGTGGCGACAGTGGCGTATTTATTTCTGCATGAAATAAATGCACAAATAATGCAGCAGCATTAATACACAGGACACTGCAGCACGTCAGTCTCCTCATAGCATTAAAACAACAAGAGAGCCTTGGCCAGAAGTGCCTTACAATACATATATTCAAATATACAAAGTCACAAAAGTTCACAATACAGACACACAAATTCAAATCCACCTGAAAACTATACACCACCGGCTAATTAATATTTTATATTAAAATAAAGTACAACATGGGAGCAACATCAACATACCTGCATGAAATAAATGCACAAATAATGCAGCAGCATTAATACACAGGACACTGCAGCACGTCAGTCTGAAATGGTGGGAAACCAACAATGAACAGGCTGCAGTCACTGTGTGTGTATCCTCAAGTGCAGCTAAACAGTGCGCTAGGTAAATAGTTCGCTAAAACACTCAAAACTCTTGCAAAACAAATACACAGGAACACATGAACAACACCAACAAGCACAGAATCACACCATAACTCTATCTCACCGTTTACACTGGTTATTTTCTCATTAACAATTTTAGAACAGAAGGCTGCACAGAGCAGAGGAAAAACACTCACCTCCTCACAGCATTAAAACATCAAGAGAGGAATGGCGAGCGCAACGCAGGAAAATGACGTCACAATCAAAACTTCAAAATACAATAACAAAAGCTCCCAAACGAACTGTTTACAGAATAGATCACGAAATAAAAATAATAAATAAAACATGAGGGAATTTTGGTGGAATGCATACGTACATCTTATGTACCTGCTACACGCGCACTACGCAGCGACTCAAACCCAAAACAACAATGGAGGGAGGAGAGACCATGGGAGAGAGATGCGCGTTTTCTAGCTGGAAATATGTCACTATTTTCACTTTTTGTCAGCTAAAAGGGACATTATTAAATGGGTAGTTCGGAATCGTCTTTGCATAGGGCCTGATTCCCAAGTTAGCCTTGGTGTTCTTTATCAATGGAGACAGTTTTCAACACATTTCATTCAGTCCTTCTAATTGCAGAGTTTGCTTGTGCTAGGCTAGCGCACGGCAACAGGCAATACTAGCCTGCTAATAAAACAGTCGTACCCATTCCACAGTACACCCGAGGTAAATCAATTATAACGCCAGACTATAGATGTAAATGTCTGTGTTGATAGAATAATGTTAGAAATAAAACCAACCTTGCATTACATTGTATTTTGAGGGACTCGCTGTGTCTCAGCAGCAGTGTTTTATTCCTGGTAGTAGGCTACGGCAGCGGCGGACTGATACCTAGGTTAAAAAAAGTGTTAAACTGTCTCCAATGATAAAGAACATCAAGGCTAACTTGGGAATCAGGCCCTATGTCCTAAATTCTGATCTATGTACACTCTGTGCAGGCGGCGGAAAAGTGCTATCTACCTTCAAGAACACTACTTCAAATTTAAAGACTTTGTGCATTATGTGTTGCATTGTATTTCGTTCGATATGCCAGTTGTTCTATGTGCATGCATTTTAATGTTCTACTTGTCAATCAGTGTGGGGGGGCGAATCACCAGGTCAGCTGGGGGAGGGGCTTGGGAGAACAGGAGGGTGGGGGGCTTGCACGTTGAAGGGACCGGGTTCGGGGGTTGGTGTTGTAACATTATCGACTGGGGTTTCTACATTATTGCTATTGGTTTAAATACAACTAGAGGTTGAACACGTGCGACGCTCGTGCGAAAACTCTAGTCTTTGTAATTTGGTGGCACCCTAACAAATATGCACCCCTTTATTAGATGTTATAATATCCTTGGTCACCTACCATCCGTCTGAGTCCATTAATGGGAACAGATTCACTCAATTTGAATAAGTTTAAGATAATGTTTTGAATGTATAGGGGGCAGTGCTTAATTCGAGCCACAACACGGCAGAACATGTTCCGCGTCGTGTTCTTTTGGAAAAAGGTTGCCGTGTCAGGATCGCTTGTAACTCACCTCATTTGGTTAAGGTTCGTTAAGATATTGGCCTGTCACCATAGGCGTCGATTACGCCGGGGACGCGTCCCCACCAGATTTCGTCAAGATTAATTTTGTACCCACCACTTAAAAAAAAAAAAAAAAAAAAAAAATGATTGAGTTGAATTATTATGGATTATTACACGGGTCTTCTTAATGCCGTGGAAACGCTCCATTCACTTGCATGGGCTCTTCTCAACTTCCGGCGGTGAATGCTAGGTATAAATTGACGCTGTCAAGGAAAAAAAATGACTTTTTGCCTATAATCATTTTTGGTTACACTCCTCAAGTAGTCCGGTAACAACCCCAGCGTCTTCAGTTGCTAAGCGACGTCAACGTCTTTGGCGGACTATTTCTCTGCTGATCAACACTACGAATGCTGGTAACAAATAAATTGTAACAAGCCACACCATGTGAAGTCATTTTTTCGTTTTGGCACGTAGCCGTGTAATAAGCGGGATAATGTATAGAACATCGCCGGTCATTATCGAAATTAAGCCCCTTCATTGGGAAGCAAGACACCTTCGCTGCGCGTCAGTGTCCTGTTCGCCCTGTCGGGGCTTATTTTCTTGATAATGACCGGCATTCTATACATTATCCCTTACTTATTACACGGCTCTTCTCAATGCTGTAGACTACATTCATATTCGGTTGCTAAGCGACGTCAACTACTTTGGCGAATTATTTCTCTGCTGATCAACGCTACGAATGATAACAAATACATTGGAAAAAGACACACACTGTGTGAAGTTATTTTTTCAATTTGGCAAGTAGCCATTACTAATAATATCAATACTCTTTGGCTGGGATGATGAGGCATCAGACAATCAAGTCATTTTAGCCTGAATACATAGGTAAGAAGCACCAGAGCAGGTTGCTAGTACCATGGACAGTATCAGAACGATAACCTGTTGAACTAAATGGATGTGATGCTACACCACGGGATGCATCTGCAGACCACTGTCACATAAATAAAGGTAAGACGCGATATTTATTGCTTACGATTTGCTGGTGCTGTGGCAAGGTCTTTTGTGTTTTTTGCACTCAAGTGGTCGGCTGTTTTAACTTGCAATTGATAGACGGTGGAGTCAGTGACAAAGTGACTTTTGGTCATTCTTGCTTTGCTTGAATTCTGGAATAATTGTGGGGGGGGGGAGTTCTTGAGTTTTGGTCAGAAGTGCCTGATGTAGGCTAGTTTTGATGGAATGCATGTTGTGAATTGAGAACAGCCAGCTCCTCATGTGATACAGTGTTCAGCTGTGCAACAAATATATTTTTCTTTTTCAATCTTGACGACTTTTGTAGTGCTGTGTATAGCCACACCTTTGGCCCTTCTGAACTGAAACACGCAGTTAAATTCCTTTCCTAGCTGCTCTTGTTTATTTTGTTAGCTTAGCCATATCATGTCACGTTGTCAACATTGGATACATGGAGCAGAACATAGTGGGTCATATGTCCGATGCTTTTTGGAAACGTTTTCTTCATAAAACGTGCCGGACAGATTTTGTATACATTTTATTCCTTAGTAATTAGCTACATGGGTATGCCGTCTTTCAGAACCTTTCATTACCTGCACTAAAGAGAGAAAAAAGAGGGCATCCTCATTGTACCCAGCACTTCTAAAAATGCACTTCCGAATGCGTCTCTGTCCCCAGCACATTTCAAACCAAACTGACGCCCATGCCTGTCACGATAACAAATCTTTCTGGCCGATTAATTGCCCCAGAAATTATTGCGATAAGCGATAATCTTGCCGTTTTACAACTAATATAATGATAATGGCATAATAATGCAAGTACACCCTTTCGAAGATCAATAAACAATTACTTTTTAAAGAACACTGGAACTGGACGTCTGGAAGACATTTAAAATATCCAGAATAAATTAACAAAACAACCAAAAACAATCAATTAAATGGACTCGAGGGGGTTTACTCGCTGTGCCCTGTAATTATGAGCCCGAGCAACCCGACATTTGTTGCTTAGACATACTCTGCTAAATATATATAATATATATAAATATATATAATGTATAGAACGCCGTCATTATTCGTAGTGTTGATCAGCAGAGAAATAGTCTGCCAAAGACGTTGATGTTGCTTAGCAACCGAAGACGCTGGGGTTGACAAGTTATCGGACTACTATCTATGCAAGTGAACGGAGCGTTCCACGGCATTGAGAAGACCTGTGTAAAAAGAGTGCGAATGTAAATTATTGCGGCCGGCAAAAAATGATCGCTCATTTTAATTTATCACGCAATTAATTGATTTATTGCTTATCGCGACTGGCCTACTATAATATCTTTGAAGTAAAAGGAGAGGAATTGTATGGGCACGCGTGGAGATACGATTAGTAGGACATCTGATGGATGCGTTACCTGAAGCGTTCTGCCCCCCTGGGCTATGTGTGAATTTAATACTGGGTAGGCGGGGCCTCCGTAATGTGCTCTGATTGGCTAAGCATGGTACTGAGATCCCGCCTCCCGGATAGCCATATGTTTAACCTGTGCAGGTCCCTTGTGGCTATGTGTGGGCATCACAACTTGGTTTGTGGTTTTATGCGGACCTCTTATGTCTATGTGTGGGATTTACACTTGTTTTTGTGGCCTTGAGCGTCTGGGTTTCCCCTACACCAGAGGGGTGTTCCACGAACGGAGGTTTAACAAACACTGAGTTAACGCTGAACTCTAGGTTGATTGACCCTGTGCCGACCAACCCAGAGTTTTCGGTTCCACAGCAGCGGTTATGCATTAGTTCAATCAACTCGGGGTTGGTTAACACAGGGTTGTGCGCGTCCACGCCAAACTTAAAAAGACGTGATGTATGGATCATGGAAACCCTGATCGATATGGCGAAACGGGCCGCTTATTTCAATGAAATGGAACTCCAGGTTCTCCTGGAGAGCTATGACGAGGAGAAGGACATTATCACAAGAAAAGGGAACGCTAAAACCTCTGGAACCCGGAGAACCAAAGCCTGGCAGCGGATCGCTGACCGCGTAAATGCGTTAGTTACACGTCAAAAGCATGATCCTTAATATTTGAGCCATGAATATATAAATATCCCAGTTAAGCATTCTTAAAGATCCTACCACATAACCCCTTTCTTCTAAAACAATATGTAGGCCTACTCCGATTGCTTCCAAGCGGTCAGAGGATCAAGTATAAAAATGAAGTATAAAAAACATACAAACTGGTAAGCTTTTCCCACCATCGTATTGGTATAAATTTAAATAAGCCATTTTTTTAAGCCAATCGTGAAAAGGCCGACAGTCGGCAGACTGGATCTGGCCCTCAAATTTTCTTGACCCCAGTGGAGGAGCTGTTAATAAACATAAATTCAGGGCGCCCTGGCATGGAGGGGGTACCTGGAGGGCCTACCTATACCACCTCAGAGAGTCATGGGCCATACCCCACACTGGTTGAATGTAGGTTTTTGTGTTTTCTTGTATTTTAGGTTTTTTTGCCTTCGAAGTAACACATGCAAACCGTGTGCTTGCCACAGCGCATACTATTCCAAATGTTTCTTTTTTTGGTAACTGGGTAGAAAACCTAAAAGTGACAATTCATCAACTTCACAGATCAAGATGGATCAGTGCTTTTAATGAAGCCGCCGGCTACGATCGAACATTCTCCAGTGGATGCAAGTCCGTTAGGACTATTTTATACTTTATGTTTTAAATGCCTCTCTGCCTAGTAGGCCTACTCAGACAATATTGCTCTTTGTATGATAGGAGGCCGATACAAATCTTGGATGGGTCACCTGAAACGACTGTAATGTGCTCAGCATCTCCAGCATTATAGCTGGAGATAAAACTACCATTTCAAAAAAACGGAGGGCTACGCAAATAGTCTGGAGTGAACTAAGGCCAGGTTCTCGATTGGTAGTGTTGGCTATGTAAGGCTATTTAAATATATTAAAGATTTGCGCGAGAATCTATATCTCTCCACTCCAGCAAAAAGTCATCCAATATGCCAAGATGTCGAGCCGTGGTCTTATCAATCGCTCCCGGTGGATTGCACGTATAATTTGCGCTCTGATATCAGCCGTTCTCTCATCAAAAGGGCATGCCATTGTGAACACATGAAATCTGCGGTGAACGCCGGTTGAAATACCCAAAACCGGGTTATGTTTCAAACTTAACCTGCGCAAAACCTGGTCCGACCAGGTTTGATTCAGAGCATATGTTGCTATAGCAACTAACATACCGTGATCCTTTTGGAACGGAAAACCTAGGGTTACAGCAAACCCTGGGTTAACTTACCCGGTTATGTGATAAAACCGGCTTTGTGGAACACCCCACTGGCCTGCTGTTATCACCAGAATTCATACGTGAATGAATGGCTCCTTGTGTGAGCCGGACGCCTCCCTAGGTTCCTGACATACATGGCCTGTTAGTATGAATGTGTGAATGTATATCACAATTCCCTCCTTGGTCATCACTGATGACCATTCTACAAGCAATATAAAAGTATAAAATATATAAAAGTATAAAATATAAAGCGAAAGAAAAGAAAAATCTCATGGTTACATAACCATGCAACAATCATCAACACCACCAACCGACTTGTATACGTTAGGAAGACTCCTTATGGGAGGCAAAACCACGTCACGTCCTGTGGGACGGCACACCACCTTGGCGGGTCTCAAAGAACAGACAGGCCACTGTCAACAATAAATCAGTAAACATACAATCAACGTGTCATACAATCATCAATAAACCAGTAGTCAAAAATAAACATGTCATAAAATCATCAATCATATATTCAAAAAGGCACACATTGAGGTTAAATCATAGAAAACACATCAAATACGTCTAAGTATGGGTGACACAAACACATAGCTCGGCTTAGTTCAGGAGCTAGAGCAGTTGTCTTGTAGCTGAGTGATTGATGTGTCCCTGAACAAGACACTTAACCCTAACGGCTCCTGACGAGCCTGCTGTTGCATGGTTGACTCTGCCGTCGGTGTGTCAATGTGTGTATCAACCGATGTAAGTCGCTTTGGATAAAAGGATCTTCTAAATGCCCTAATTGTTATTGTCTAATGGTAATTGTACACAAAGTGTTAGACCTTCAGCATGCAAAAATAATTGACATTAGAATACTTTTTTAGATTCAAAATTCCCTGCAGACATGCAGAGATTTTAATGGTGATCTTCATGTATTCGTGTGTTGTATTTATTTGGGGGGTTTTGGACATGTTGTAGTCATTGATCCTGTTTGCTTTCATCAGGTCCTGTAGTCCACGAGGCCATTCGTCCCTTTTTGTCAAGGGTGCCGCTCACATGGAGAGGTTACTAGCACATCATGTGAGCCAGCCGCCCGTATGAGAAGTTAGGAACATGGTCCCATCTAGGCCTGGGTATCGTGGCCAGTTTCCTAAATCGATTCGATTTCGACTCATAAGGTTCTGAATCGATTATTCACGATTTGATTCGATTCAATCTGCTCTTAAATAATGAAAATGGCTCATCTGTGTTGCAAAATACAAATGTACAACAGGTTTTGAGTGCAAACCTGTGAATTGGACAGTTTAAACCTGAGCTGTAAAAAAACTGTCTCAAGTCTCAAAAGGGCAATTTTGAAATTAGAAAGGAATTGCAAGTGAAAGTGTACTCGAACTACAACATTCCTTCACTGCAAATTGCATTAAGGCATTGTTTATTAAAGTGCAAAAATAATATTAATGGTAACAAAACATAACAAAAAAAATTATCTCATCCCCTATGAATCAATTATGCAAAAATCTTATTTAATCAATCAATCAATCCAAAATCTATTAAATATTTTTTTTTCACCTAGCCCTCGTCCCAACCGCCTCAAAGAACTCAACAATCCCATTACAGTACAGTGATACAGAAACAACATGTTGTACTAGCAACCAAATAATACATGCAATAACTAACATGACCCTCATTGGTTGTTTAATAATTCGTCACTCAAGTAGACCAGGAATATTGATTATCTTAGATACAGGTGGTGGACATAACGGGGCCCCGGGGACTATTCTACATACTGCAGCTGGATCAGGCCAGGCCCCTCAGGTGATATCTCGTCTAAGTACACCGGGTCATACCTGCTCCCCATGTGAGCCCGGATGGCACCTGGCGCCCCTGGAGTACTCACCGCTAAGGTGATCAGCCGATTCAGTAGCCCTCGTACGCAAGGAATACAACAGCAACCGACCACAACTAAAACAGTTACTGCCACTATTCCCGCGATGGGTACTGACTGGATCAGGCCCTTCCACCTACCAAACAGGTTCTCCATCCATCCTTGGAAGGTTTGATTAATGCCGGAGTTCTCTGCCAACTCTAATTTGAGTATCTGTAGCCCTGCCAGTGGCCTGGCCAACGACCAATCCGGAGCAGTGTTGTCAGGGATAAAAGTGCATCATGTAGTCCCTATCATCCTACACACCCCTCCTTCTTCTGCCAATAACATATCCAAGGCTAGCCTATTCTGATAGCATCTAATTGTTCTGATCCATCCATGGTAAAATTGACAAACCGTTGCTGATTATAGTATATCTAATTCATCCAATCAACATTTTTGTCAATGATTGACCACCAAAAAAGAACTGATTCAAACCCTGCCGCTATTTGATTGCATCGTGTGGCTTTTTACTCCTGGCTCGGCTGGGTCTGATCCTGGGGTAGTTTGTCGGCTCCTGGCGTGTCTGCATCTGGCTCTGGAACTTGTGTATTAGTTAGTTGTATTATATTTCTAATTGCTCTATTGGAAGTCCCTTATGGGGTCCTCGAAATGTAGGTGAAGGCATGGATTGACCCGTAAGCATTACACGCGGGTTAGATGACTCATTCTGTTAGCTTGCATGTGATAACTCATTAGTGCTAGTGGTAGTGCATCTACCAAATTAAATTTAGTGTTTGCACAGATTTTGTTGATTTTAGTTTTTGACCGTCCCATTCCATATTCTGAGCTAATTTCAAACCTTGGCATGACCTCTCTAGTCAAAGATTTGATTACAGTATCCACTTTAATTAAATTTCTCACTACTCACTACTCTCCCACCTGTCATTTAATGCGCATGGCCAATGTCATGCGCATTAAATGATAAGCAAACCTAACAACGCCGTTGGTACAACCAACTTTCAAGTCCCTAACCTCAACTATCATTGAATAAAATCAATCTATTGGGAATGCCGTGTTCTTTTGGAAAAAGTCTGCCGAGTCAGGATCGCTTTAACTCACTTTATTTAGCAAAGGTTTGGACTAGCATACATGAAGCAAAAGGAGGGGAATTGTACATGCACATGTGGAGATACACTTAGTAGGGCATTCAAAAGGATGCTTTACCTGGAGCGTTCTAGCCCTCTGGGCTATGGGTTGTAACTTTAATACTGGGCAGGTGTGGACTTAGTTATGTGCTCTGATTGGCTAAGCATGGTGCTGAACTCCCGCCTCTCTGGATGTTGTATGTGTCTCTATGCTGCTCCCTTGTGGCTACGTGTTGGCATTACAACTTGCTTTGTGGTATGGTGCTGACCCCTAGTGGCTATGTGTTGGCATTGCAATTTTTTATGTGGCCCTGAACTTCTGAGTTCGCCGAACACCTGGGCCGCTCGTATCTGTAGAATTGATATGTGAATGAATGGCTTCTTGTACGGGCCGGACGCCTCCCTAGGAGCCGGATCCCTCCTTGGGATGGGAAGGAGACCTCTCTAGTCGCCAAGGACATATGTGGCCTGTTGGTATGAATGTGTGAATTACGTTACAGGAAGGGAAATTGAAGCCAGTATATCCAAAACCAAAGGTCGATATCGTTGGGTTTACCATCAGCCGCCATGAAACCACGATGTTCCCGAGGTTTAACAAAGCCATGTACTGAACCGAAAACATAACATGAGTCAGTATGTACACCGTGAAGGTTTAAGAAACGAAAACCCGACATGCCCTGTTCCACACTTCCACACAAATCCCACTTCTGACACCAAGTTTGTGGTGGTAATTTTAATCCACGTCAATCAAAACTGGGTAGAATAAAGAGCCATCCAAACTTTTTGAGCAATTATGGTCATACAATTATGGTCACACAATTATGGTCATACATCCATACATCCTTTGTCAATATGAAAAATTAATCGCATAAATTAAAAAAATCTATTAATGCTTGTGTAGTGTTCAATGTTATAATCTGTCTTGTTAGTCTTTATTCCCCATTGAAGTTCCACAAACATCTTGTGTTTTCATATTCGTTTTGAGGTGAATTTTCAGGGTAAGACAGAGGGGGAGGGGGGGGACAGAGGGGGGAGAGGAACAGAGGGGGGGGGGAGACAGAGGGGGGAGAGGGACAGAAGGGGGAGAGGGACAGAGGGGGGAAGAGACCGAGGGGGGAGAGGGACAGAGGGAGGGGAGGTCAAGTGACACATGCACTTGTGCTGGTTTTCAAATACGCTGGCCAGTCGGATTCCAGACAAGCAAAAAATGTTTGCGCCGATCAAGAATGTGGAGACCACAGTGGACACAGCAGTAGTACGCGTGTGGGAGAGGCTTTTCCCAGATTAACTTAATCTGTAATCTGTACAGCCAACAGGGCGTCTCTTCTCCCCTCTACCATCTCCTCCCTCCTCCTCCTTTGCCTTTTCGGTCCGCCGCTTACCCGGTTTAACCCCTTTCCATACGTCAGGTCATGGGCGTTGCTGGACCCCTTTTACTGGGGCACCTGGCCCAGTATTGATCTGCTGAGCCTCAGTATTGATCTGCTGAGCCCCAGTATTGATCTGCTGTGCCCCAGTATTGATATGCTGTGCCCCAGTATTGATCTGCTGTTCCCCAGTAAAACCTCACGTTCGAGTTTTAACCAGTGTTAGTTTTCTGATTAAAGCAGTGTGTCTTCATGGGAACTTAAGTGGGTTGTGTTTCCCAATAGAGTGATCACACCGGCGCTGCAATACAGCCGCTATTTAACTCAGCACTGAACTAAACCTTGGCAGTGTGCGTCTATCCCAGCGCCATTACCACTCCTCTTATCAAACACAAGACCTCATCTCATACTATTTGTGTTGCCATGACAGTAAAAGGTATGCATTAGATTCAGTTTGTTAATAATGGTATACGGTGTATGTTTTATTACATAACTTTTTTTTTTTGGGGGACATTTTCTTGAGTTTGTTGAATCTTTAGTTATCTGGGGCCGTATTCACAAAGCATTTTATCTTACCGCTAGGAGTGCTCCTAACTTGCGCTAAAACATTTTACGTAGGAGTTTTTTCTTAAGAGTTATTCACAAAGCCGCTGAGACCTACTCTTACTAAGGATAAATCACAAAGAGTGAACTAAGAGTGACGCGCCATTGCTATGGATTACGTCAATTCTCGTGCACGAGTTTAGAAGCAGTCAGTTCGGTGATTGGTTGTTCAGACGAGCCCACTGAATCACCGAAAAACAAGGAAATAGCCTAGGCTAGAAATGAATTCCTATTAAGTAGTTATAGTGCAGTTAGCAGAATACACGCATGATGACAATTTTGTGCAGACCACGATAATTACGTTGTAGCCTCCACGTTCAAGAGAGAGAGAAAGCAAACAATAAAAATACGTAAAATTTAAAAGAAAATAAATGTTATGAACTACACAAGTGTTGACTGATTTGTGCCAAGGTGTTTACCTAAAATGTGTTTTCAAAGTGATCCCTAAATGCCAGTCCTATCGGTTCCACACGGCCAAATTCATTGTCATGTTGATCGCCATCATCATCATCATCATCATCGTCTGGCTGTGGAATGTTCCTCCGCTTGCAGAGGTTGTGTAGAATGGCACATACAGTAATGTGCTTGCCCTCTCTGGCGTATTTCGCCGTGGAGGACATGAACCGACGTTTCATCTGCCCAATTCCTCTCTCCACAACATTTCGTGTATGTTTGTGTGCTCTAGCATATATGGAAGAAATCAGTAAACAATAATAAATATGGATTCAACAAATAAAAGGCGTCAAAGAGCCAATACGATGTGTTTTACACATAGGACTAAGCGTAATCTGCGTAATCACTTCCATGTTATACTTTAACTGTGGTCCCGGTTGTGGATTGAGGTAGGGTGTCTAGAGCCACGTCTTGCATGGATAGTCACTGTCTCCCAGCAAGTGACACCCAACTGGTACATCTCAAAAAGATGCCTCAGACCGCTCTTCATTAAAATGCGCGAATCATGGGTAGCTGAAGATCCAGGCCACTTTGCAACAACATCCAGTAGGCTATGTTAAAATTTGCATCAAAAACAACCTGCGTGTTGATGGAATGCACTTTCTTCCTATTGACGAACACGTCCTCGTCTTTTGATGGCGCAATTATTTTTATGTGCGTCCCGTCAATAGCACCGACCACACCGGGCATACCTGCAATTGCCATGAAGTTGGCTTTGATCCTGTGTAATTGTTGAATGTCCAAAGGACAGTTTATGGCACGGCTGACTGATGGTTGCGATATTTTTAAATCGTCGGCATTGCAAAGTTGCATTTCCCCTGTTGCTAAATAACGTAGTGTGGCCAAACATTTTATTTCGGGACTAATCGGATTATTCCTGTTAGTCGGGGATGTTATTGCATTGCGATTAACTCCACAACAAGTTTAATACCCTAACATTTCGTCTTGCAGGCATTTACAATTCTTTGTGAATAGGTCTTGCTGAGGTAGGAGTCCTCTTGAGGACTTTTAAGCTCTCCTAGACTTAGGTGCTACTTTTAGGCCTAAAATACTTTGTGAATTGCCCTTAGTGAAAAAAGTTAGGAGTCCTAAATTTAAGAGTGACACGCCCATTATTTTTAGGAGTTACTCCTAAATTCGCCAGTTAGGACCTACTTTTAGCCCTAAAATCCTTTGTGAATACGGCCCCTGAATTCTAAGTAAGTCATATTTTGAAGATCTACTGTATTAACATTTAGTTAAACTAATAACACATGTCTAATATCAAATTTCAAACACAAAATTAATCACAGTTTCTAACGTGTTCTGTTTATTGTGTGTGAAGCTTGAAAGGCTGTCAGCTGTCAGAGGGATGCTGTGAAGCTCTGGCCTCAGTTCTCAGCTTGGACTCTTCTAGTCTGAGAGAGCTGGACCTGAGTACCAATGATCTGCAGTATTCAGGAGTGATGCTGCTCTCCGCTGGACTGGGGAGTCCACACTGTACACTGGAAACTCTCAGGTCAGTTTCACTCAATGGTCAAAAAGTTCCACCACAAGTTCCACATCAGAGGACCAGTATTGATCTGCTGTGCCCCAGTAAAATCTCACGTTCGAGTTTTAATAAGGTCCATATTTGACAGTGGATTAATTGACATTGATATTAACGGTAAAATAATGGATTTTTTTCGAATCCACAACGTGAAAGCAACGCAGTTTAACCCAAAGTACAAACTGAGGCGCCCACCTTGCGGTCCGGGTCCGTCCACCGCGACGCGCACATTACTGTCCGTGCATGGCAGTGTGCATGTCGTAGCCGGTGCACCGCGGCGAGCACGCAGCATCCGTTAATCCTGGTATATTTAATAGTCTGATGGATAATTGCTGCTTATGAAAACAATTGTTACCATTTATTCCGTTTTTTTTTACATTTCCCACCCATGCAGTATAGTGTTAAATGTTCTGTAATTAAAATAAACATTGCCCTGATGTACACACAGCGTTGTTTAGGGTTTTTTAGTAAGAGAAGCTACTTAGGCAGTCTATTCCGCTATCAACCCCCGTTTTGAGTCACCGGATCCACCCCCCCCTCTGCGCTCCGGGACCTCCTACTGTACAAATTAACGTTATCTCTGATAGGGGGTCTGTTTCTGTTTTTACCACCAGCGCCGCGACATCGCTTTCCTCACCAACCAACTCTTCATCCTCCTCCTCCTCCTCCTCCTCCTCCTCAATCAAATACCTACTAATAATAACCGGCTGCTGATTGGATAATATACTCCAATTAGGATTTATTTTCTTCTCTGGGTCATCATGAATAGTGCATTTCTTTACATGCTCTTGAATACACTAGTGCTGTGGTGAAATTTCAACGTAACTTTGCACAAAGTTCAAACATGTTTTTTTAGTTTTCTGATTAAAGCAGAGTGTCTTCAGGGGAACTTGAGTGGGTCGTGTTTCCCAATAGAGCGATCAAGCTGGTGCTGCAGTACAGCCGCTATTTAACCCAGCACTGAACTAAACCTTGGCAGTTTGCATGCATCGCAGCGCCATTACCACTCATCTTATCAAACACAAGACCTCAATCTCACTCTATTTGTGTTGCCATGACAGTAAAAGGTGTACCTTGGATTCAGTTTGTTGATGATGGTATAAGGTGTTTGTTTTATTACATTCCTATTCTATTCATAATCATGTAGTCAGACAGTAAGGTGGACTTTAGAGTAAATTTAAATAAATTTTTCTTCTTAGAACTGAGTATTTTTATGGACATTTTCTGGAGTTTGCTGAATCTTTAGTTATCTGAATTCTAAATTAGTCATATTTAAAGATCTACTGTATTGACATTTAGGTAAACTAATAAAACATTTCTCATAACAAATTTTAAATGCAAAATGAATCACAGTTCCTACGTATTCTATTGATTGTGTTTGCAGCCTCAATGGCTGTCATCTGTCAGAGGAATACTGTGAAGCTCTGGCCTCAGTTCTCAGCTCCAAGTCCTCTAGTCTGAAAAAGCTGGAACTGAGTTCCAATGATCTGCAGGATTCAGGAGTGAAGCTGCTCTCTGCTGGACTTGGGAGTCCAAACTGTACACTGGAAACTCTCAGGTCAGTTTCACTCGATGGTTTAACAGTTCCACCACAATTTACAAATCAGAGGACCAGTATTGATCTGCTGTGCCCCAGTATTGATCTGCTGTGCCCCAGTAGGACCTTTTCTTCATTTTGAAGATCTACTGTATTAGCATTCAGTTAAACTAATAAAACATTTCTAATAACAAATTTCAAATGCAAAATGAATCACAGTTCCTAACGTATTCTATTTATTGTTTGTGCAGCCTCAATGGCTGTGATATGTCAGAGAGATGCTGTGAAGCTCTGGCCTCAGTTCTCAGCTCCAACTCCTCTAGTCTGAGAGAGCTGGACCTGAGTACCAATGATCTGCAGGATTCAGGAGTGAAGCTGCTCTCTGCTGGACTGGGGAGTCCAGACTGTACACTGGAAACTCTCAGGTCAGTTTCACTCAATGGTCAAACAGTTAAGCCACAATTTCCAAATCAGAGGACCAGTATTGATCTGCTGTGCCCCAGTATAATCTCACGTTCGAGTTTTAACAAGGTCCATGTTTGGCAGTGCATTAATTTAGATTGATAATAACGGTAAAATAATGGATTATTTTCTAATTCACAATGTCAAAGCAACACAGTTTAACCCAAAATACAAACTGAGGCGTGCACCCTGCGGTCGGGTCCGTAGACTGCGGCGTGCACATTACTGTCGGTGCACGGCAGTGTGCATGACGTTGCCGGTGCACCGCGGTGCACACGCAGCAATCCATTGATCCTGGTTTATTAAATAGTCTGATGGATAATCGCTTTCCTCACCAACAAACTCTTCATCCTCCTCCTCCTCCTCCTCCTCAATCAAATACATACTAACAATAACTGGCTGCTGATCGGATAAAATACTCCATTCAGGATTTATTTTCTTCTCTTGGTCGTCCAGAATAGTGCATTTCTTTACATGCTCCTGAATAGCTCTAGTGCTGCGGTGACATTTAAATGAAACTTTGCACAAAGTACAAACCAGTGTTTTAGTTTTCTGATTAAAGCAGTGTCTTCACGGGAACTTAAGTGGGTCGTGTTTCCCAATAGAGCGATCAAGCCAGCGCTGCAATACAGCCGCGCTTTAACTCAGCACTGAACTAAACCTTGGCAGTCTGCGTGCATCGCAGCACCATTACCTTCATAATCTGGAAGCTGGAAATTAAGGTTGTTTTGTAAATTAGATGAATAGATTATTCTTAGAACTGGGTCTTTCGGGGGGACCTTTTCTATATTTTGAAGATCTACTGTATCAACAATTAGTTAAACTAATAACACATGTCTCATATCAAATTTCAAATGCAACATTAATCACAGTTTCTAACATGTTCTGTTTATTGTGTGTGAAGTTTGAAAGGCTGTCATCTGTCAGAGAGGTGCTGTGAAGCTCTGGCCTCAGTTCTCAGCTCAGACTCCTCTAGTATGAGAGAGCTGGACCTGAGTAACAATGATCTGCAGGATTCAGGAGTGAAGCTGCTCTCTGATGGACTGGGGAGTCCACACTGTACACTGGAAACTCTCAGGTCAGTTTCACTCAATGGTCAAACAGTTCCACTACAAATTCCAAATCAGAGCAGATTTACCTCCAGAAAAGTAATAATTCTCACTGTGTGTGTGTGTGTGTGTGTGTGTGTGTGTGTGTGTGTGTGTGTGTGTGTGTGTGTGTGTGTGTGTGTGCAGGTTGTCTGGCTGCCTGGTCACACAGGAAGGTTGTGCTTCTCTGGCCTCAGCTCTGAGCTCCAACCCCTCCCATCTGAGAGAGCTGGACCTGAGCTACAATCACCCAGGAGACTCTGGAGCTGCGCTGCTCTCTGCTGGACTGGAGGATCCACGCTGGAGACTGGACACTATCAGGTATGGAGAGGACAACTCACCACTCAGGGACAAAGTCTCCTACAAGGATTCAAGCCGCTGCTAGATGAAGTGGTTTGAAGAGGCAGCTGTCACTCAGGTTGTGTAGAACGTTATGAGACAGCAGATGATGAAGGTGAATGTTTCAACATACTGCTCTCACTTTTTTTCCCCCCCAGTGTGGAGCACGGTGGAGTGTGGAGGCTGAAACCAGCTCTAAAGAAGTGTAAGTGGCTGGTTGATTCATCCCATCACACCCTCACTATTGAGATGGAAAGTCCATCCACCCAGCAGGAAGTTAGGTCAAATCCTACTGGGAATGAAGATGATGGCTGACATCATGTATCTTACGTATATTAATACTGTCCACCATCACAGTTAAACCTGCTTGTATAAAACCCAGCAGGAAATACATTGTTACATTGAGGGGGGGGCGACGGGGCTGATGGGGGGCTGAGGGTGAGGACTAGGGGTGAGGGTGAGGGGGAGGGGGGGGGGTGAGGGGGAGGACTAGGGGTGAGGGGGAGGGGGGGTGACCGGGCTGAGGGGGGGGTGAGGGTGAGGACTAGGGGTGAGGGGGAGGGGGAGGGGGGGTGAAGGGGGGAGGAGGAGGGGGGGTGACCGGGCTGATGGGGAGGGGGCTGAAGAAGAAGAGAGAGCAATCACAAAAAGAAATAGAATAAAAAGAAGAAGAGCAGCCTGGATCCAAGTAGAGATGTTTGTTGTTGATATATAAATAATATTGTTGTTGATGTTTTCATAACGTCATTGTTGAGCTGTGTGTATCTATGAATGTGTACATATGTATGTATGTGTTCATATCTATGTATATGTACATATAGCGCAGGAGAACAGTACTAGTGATGATGATGATGATGATGAGGATGAAGAATGGTTCAGCAGCTCATCATGTCTGGTTCTCCCTCAGATGCCTGTGACCTCACACTGGACCCCAACACGGCCCACAGACTCCTCTCTCTGTCTGAGGACAACAGGAAGGTGACGCTGGTTGAAGAGGACCAGTCGTATCCGGATCACCCAGAGAGATTTGACTCCTGGTTCCAGGTGTTGGGTAAAGAGGCTCTGACTGGCCGCTGTTACTGGGAGGTAGAGTGGGAAGGAGGGGTTGAGATAGGAGTGACATACAGAGGAATCACAAGGAGAGGAGAGGGTGATGACAGCAGGCTTGGAGAGAACAGCTTCCTTGGACGGAACAACAAGTCCTGGAGTCTTGATTGTTATGATGATGGTTACTCTGCCTGGTACAACGATAGAGAGACAGCCCTCCCCCCCCCCCCCACTGGCTCCACCAGAGTAGGAGTGTATCTGGAGCGGCCTGCTGGCTCTCTCTCCTTCTACAGAGTGTCCCCAGGTGGAGGAGGGTCCTCAGACACACTGACACACCTCCACACCTTCTGGTCCTCCTTCACCCAGGAGGACCTCCTCCCGGGGCTCTGGGTAGGGGGGTGAGGGGGTTCCTCAGCCTCTCTGTGTCGGTTGTAGAAAGAGAGCGGGGGGCAGCAGGAGCCTCCCGGGGGTCTGGGTAGGGGGGTGTAGGCGGACCCCAGGGGGGCCCGTAGTGGGGGCCACAGCGACTCTTTGTCGGTTGTAGACACACACACAGAAGGGGGGGTCGGCGGGGCCGCTCTCTCTCTCTCTCTCTCTCTCTCTCTCCCTCTCTCTCTCCCCCTCTCTCTCTCTCTCTCTCTCTCTCTCTCTCTCTCTCTCTCTCTCTCTCTCTCTCTCTCTCTCTCTCTCTCTCTCTCTCTCTGTCTCTCTCTCTCTCTCTCTCTCTCTCTCTCTCTCTGTCTCTTTCTCTTCTTCTCTCTCTCTCTCTCTCTCTCTCTCTCTCTCTCTCTCTCTCTCTCTGTCTCTCTCTCTCTCTCTCTCTCTCTCTCTCTCTCTCTCTCTCTCTCTCTCTCTCTCTCTCTCTCTCTCTCTGTCTGTGATGGAAAATCTACATGTTGTATTGTTTTGGTCTATGTATGAATTTAAGTTTTGTTGCTATTCTGTGTAATTTTATATAGTGTCTACGTTCTACTCCTTGTGGGTCATCTAAAGTGTGAACCTTCATGGGTTGTGTGATGCATTTTGATTGCCTGCCCTTTCTTTATCTTTCGTGTGTTGTAATCAGCTTCCAAGCAATGCTTTGAAGCATGGGCCTGTTCCTCGACCCCCTGGCTAGCGTCAACGAAGCCAGAGGGTTAGATGGCACGGCCGCTACCCCCTCCAATGGCATCCAGGGCAGCTTCAGTTGTAAAGATAATCATCTGGTACACAAAGGCTTTTGGTTTATTGGGGGACACACCCCCTCCAGAAGCCAACCGAAGTGAATAAGAACTCATTGATTCAAACACTCAGTGGACTTCTCCCCAGCGTACCTTGTGTATGAAGTAACACGCAAAGAGAAGCTCCCATCTGAGGCCTCAGATTATTGTAATGTTTGCCTGTTATGTTGTTTGTTGATGCATGTTGTGATGTATCTTTGTTTGTACTTTTATTACAAATATATATGATCATTAATTGTCAACAGTATTGTGTGCTTTTTTGCATCTAAATATCTCATCTGTCTTAGACGCAAACTCTGATAGAGAAATTGCCACGACATGTCTCTCTCTCTGTCTGTCTGTCTGTCTGTCTGTCTGTCTGTCTGTCTGTCTGTCTGTCTGTCTGTCTGTCTCTCTCTCTCTGTCTCTCTCTCTCTCTCTCTCTCTCTCTCTCTCTCTCTCTCTCTCTCTCTCTCTCTCTCTCTCTCTCTCTCCCCGTCCGTGTGCACATACATTGTTTGCATGCAAACACACATAGGAGGGGGGCTCGGGGAGGGGGGGTTCCATTTTTGCCAAACTCGAAGCACAAATCTATTCATTGAGCCCACTTGGTTCACCTGGAGACCACTGGCCTTCAGAACGCCACGCCCAATTACCAATTGGTCTCACTCACTGCTCTCCTGTTCAGACTCAACGGGCAAAGCCCTTGAATCATGTGTGAGGGCATAGAGAGGCCTCAGGTGAGCTCTGCTGTGTTGTACAGGAGCTGCTCTGGCCTGATCAGGACCGGAGGGGGGTACAGACTGATTTACATGTGTGGGATGGCTCAGCGGGCTGGGTGGGTCTCTGTTTTCTCAGATAGTCCAGATGGCACTGCCATTGGTCCTTTCCGTTATCATGCTCTATGTGGTCATCAAGTTATCTCCCTGTGTGTTTCACCGGATGACCGCCCTCCAACCGACCCCCCCGGGGACTGCCCCGATGTTGTTGCCCCCCCTCAGGGTAGCTGTGTTAGAGAGCCCCCCCCCCCGTCGTAAGGTCTGGGGAACTTCCCCCCGTTTCTAAGGCTAAGCCTTCCTCTGGGCCCTTTAGTGTTGTTCAGACCAACAGAACCTCTTTACTGCTGGGGACAGTGAGAGCTGTCAGAGGAAGGTGGAGCTTCACTGCCCAGCAGAGGGCGGTGTCTGGACAGTCCATTTCCTTTATTTTACAATTTAAATCTGTTTTGGTTTAATCATGAGTTACCTAATGAGTTTTTTATTTTTTAATTAGCCTACATCTGGTTTACTTGTGGATGATGAGTATACTTTTTTATGTGTGCTATTGCCTTTAATTCTTCATTTTGTTGATTCAGATATTTGTTAATTGTATTCCAGTAGATAAACAGAATTCTCGTTTAAAGGGTGATCTTTAAACTACGTTTAATATGATCAAGAGGGAGGAATGTAGAATGTTGGTGTATTTTAGTGTCTCTCTGTGTTCACATCTCTTAGTGTAGGAACAGGCCAGTGCCTCTCCTACTGTACGAGGTGTTATTTCCAACATTCTGTCATTTGTGATGTCCCAACAAGGACGAACCAACCCTGTCCTCTGGGACATAGCCAGGGCCATATACCTTATCAAGGGAGACTGTTATTTTGTTATTCACGCTTTCTTTCCTATAATACTGGCCCCAACCCTTTGGTTCGGTGAGAAGAGGGATGGACAGCCAAGGAGCACGTCTGGAGACTGCTCCTCACCTCCTACACTGAGTCTATCCCACCTAAGTCTGTACCTTTGCTGTATTACATCCTGCAATAAACCTTCTATTCAACCCTATGATCCAACCTGGCAAGTTGCTTTGATTTCCACTTCAAGAATTACTATTACGAGCTGATAAGCTACCTTTTGTACTTGTGCAATGATTTCATCATTAAATCCCCTGAAAGAACATTTTCTTACTGTAGTGTTTTTCATTTTACTTATCAGTGCAATTACTGTCCTGTGAGTTTTGCCAAAATAGGTAACATTGGTGTATTTTCAGAACTCCAACAATGTTGCAGCATCAACTATAGGTGTACACACTGTAAAAACGAAAACTTAAAATTGTTGGTCTCATTATGATTTCAGAGTAAAATGAATATAAAACATTAAGTATTCATGTCAACTGTGCAATGCAATTTAGTCCAACCACCAATGTTGAGTTTTGGGTCAAGAGTTGGGCTCACTGTAGTATCTTTGTTAGCAAGACACACAGGTTTAAGTCAGACTCTGTCTGAGGCTGGGCCAACTACGGTGCACATGCGCATTTCGACACTTTGGAAAATACGGGGTTTCCTAACGGAATTTTCAGGGGTTTCACCTACATTCCTGCGCGTCGTGGGTCTTCGCTAGGTCTCACAACACAGTTCCATGTTCGAACTGTGTTGTGAGCCGCACAGGTGCTTTTACAGGTTATGCGTATTTTTATTTGACACGGCCTCTTCAGATATGTCAGCAATGTTGTTGCTGTTGTTACAATTTGTATGCACTGCACAATGACATGTTTACAAGATTGTAAATATTGTGGCGACTCCTACCACCCGGGGAGTCTGGGTATTTGTGATGTCGGTTGGGAAAAGGGGGTTCATGCCTTTTGTCAATTTGTTTCTGTTAGGTTAAGTGGGGTTAACGGGTTTGGGGTCTTTATTGTTTGTGTGTTGTTTATTGTGCGTAGTGTTGCCGCCACCGTTGCCGAGACTTGCATGACCGTTGGTTGGGTGTGCGGTGCGCTGTGTGTTGTGGGTGTGTGTTAAATAAAGGCAGCTCTCGGATTCGTGCGGTGTATGAGGCACGAGAGTTGCGTCAACGTTTAACCTGGGCTCCCGTCTCGTGCAGAACAAGTTTGACCATAATGTCAAACTTGTTCTGCGCTTTGGTTTGCTGCATTTAGACAGCGATTCTCTGCTGCTGAACTAGCTACATGTTGCTTGATCTATTGCTGTCTGGCATTCAGAAATGTAAAATGGAAGTTTCCAATTATTACTTTTAATAAAACTAATTTTGCATTCTTTGAAATGTTTTTTTTTTTAATAATATTAACCTTAATTTGAAATATTAAGTTAACAACTCTGACTTACTTTTTTGAGTTTGTAAAATATAAAAATCTTAGTTGGTATAACTCTAACTTTCAACTTTGTCTAAAGAAGAAAATGTAATTATACAAACAAAATGATATTAGTTGATGGAACTTTTTTAAAACTCCAGATCTTTTGTTGGGCTCAAAACTCAAAAAATTATTGCAGTAAGTTGCCTTGCAATTTTGAGTTTCTCAACTTTTCATTTTTTACAGTGCAGTACGACTCTGTGGGATTGTGAGTTTAGCCCATTGGAGCTCATTGGATAGACCCTATGCATTGTATCCTATCGAGATACAATTGTGTCAATGCAATATTCATGTGATATATTCACAGTATTGTATTAAAATATGGCAACAATACTGATACTGTTTGTACCACCTAATTGCAACTTTAAAAAATGAATATTTTTCTCAACAATTGTATACCTTTGAATAAGTAACATGGCCTCATAAAGTAAAAAAATAGGTAAACAGTATTTTGATGGAAGTATTTTAAATGTATCACACAAGTGTTTGTGATGTTGTGATGCCATCTAAGAGATATTCATATAATCGTTGTGTTTCTTGTTCTGGTGGGAAAAAATCTGTTTTGAGAGGAGAGTACATGGTTTTGAGTGCAATGTTTCGTTTTGAAAGAGATTTGTGGAGTTTTGACAAAATTGTAAACTCTTTTCAGATTTGTCCTTGAGAAATTGAGCTATAGTTTCAGAAAACGTGTTTAAACAATTGAGAAAACTGTAAGAAAAGCTTCCTGCTCGTTCAGAACACCGCTGATTCTTTGAGCCCTATCCTTTGAGCCCTATCTTAACGGTTTGAAACGCAAGTGAGAAGGGCAAAACGGAAGTAGCTTTGTGGGCGGGGCTCTGCCGCTGTTGCTATTATAACGGCGGATAAATTACTCTTGCGCCCGACGCAAATCTAAAAAGGGTTGCCCTGAAGAAGCCTAATTTCCCGTAGGTGTGGTTTTGGCCTAACTTGCAATAAACCAATGAGAGTGCCATCTCCCATCCCCTTTAAGAGCCATGAGCGCATTTGAACCTGATGAGTTGATATTTTGACAGCGCGTTTACAATCTCCGATGAGACAGATGCATGCCCACATGAATTTCAAACTTCAAATGGCTCAGTTTTTGGCCAAACAATTTGCCCTAATTCACACATGGAATAGCGTTCTTCTAGAACTTCCGAAATACTGAGTCGTAATGAAAATTGCAGCAAAGAAACCTAACAAACATATGATATGCGGTCCTGTGGCCGCAGCTGTGGGTCTATTTAATGATACATTAACAGACATTGTTTCTTACCAGTATTGTATCCATTATCGTTATTGACTTGTGTTCCTAATATGCATGTGTCCCCCCGTTAATGTACATTGCCATGGACTGTATTACGCGTTACGTGTTTAGTTTGCGTGCGTTCAAACAGATGGATGCACACACGCACCTGCATTCATTCATTCTTTTTAACACTCCCGGTTAAACAATGTTTTCTCACGAGGAAATACTCATCAATCCTAAAAGTTATGGGCTTGTAGACGATGTCGGTGTCAAGAAATATGCGTTTGCTGTACGGTGTTAGCAGGTGCATTGATTTAAATACAACTTTTTTCCACTGTATCAGCTGTTCTTTCCCAAATAATTTAACCAACGTTACCATTTACCCTAAAACAAGATTTTGTTTTGGAAGGCTGGGATATAGCCTACTTTGCTCGAGTTTATCGTTGTTATTAATATTTTCACCCATGGCATAGCCTACTACAGTGTGCATTCATGCAGCCCCTATGGAAAACATGTTGCAGTTCCGACCTGCAATGGTACGTCAAAATAGCAAATGCACTTAGACCCGGCATTTGTCGGTCAGTTGCGCAACTGCTTTATCGATCTGTAAGATAGCACCATGCATCATTTGCGCCGGAACACGCCCCTGCTTTTTGCCGACACGCCTTTCAGGGCGCAAGTTTAGTGGCGCAGGTTTTCTGCGGGGGGACAATCGGCTCACCCAGGAGGACCCCCTCCCTGGGTTCTGGGTATGGGTGGACCCTTCAGCCTCAGTGTCTCTGTATCGGTTATAGTCTCTGTTTCTGTCTGTCTGTCTGTCTGTCTGTCTGTCTGTCTGTCTGTCTGTCTGTCTGTCTGTCTGTCTGTCTGTCTGTCTTTGTCTCTCTGTCTCTCACCCTCTCTCTCCCTCCCCTCCCCCTGAGTCGGAGGATACACACGCATATATTAACACACAAGCACATATATTCACAATTTCACATACGCTCGCACGCACACACACACACACACACACCCTGTGTGGACCAAGAACCTGACCCTACCCAGGACCAGATACAGGGGGGTTAGATAGTCTTCATCTGGGGGGGAGGTACCAGGACCAGATACAGGGGGGTTAGATAGTCTTCATCTGGGGGGAGGTACCAGGACCAGATACAGGGGGGTTAGATAGTCTTAATCTGGGGGGAGGTACCAGGACCAGATACAGGGGGGGTAGATAGTCTTCATCTGGGGGTCGGGGCCCCCTTGGGGTCTGACCCGGGGCGTGTGTGCGTTGGGAGCCACAGAACACAGGTAGCCTCCCGAAGGCGTTCTCCACAACCGGCCCGGCTCGGGCAGACGGTCGCTGAACACCCGGCGCTCTCTTGGCAGGCTGCGACCGGGGGATGGCCTCATGAGGTTTATCCGAAGTGGAAAGGCCTCATCCGCCACAAAGTCCTGTGGCTGTGGTCACATGATGGAGGAGGAGACCGGAGGGGAGGGGGTCCTGGCCGACCTCCCCCCCCCTCCTGGGGGCGCCCCTCTCCGTCCAGGAGTGCTTCGCCCTGCAGGGTACGGGGCTTTGAGTGTCTCTGCGTCCGCCCCCTACATGAGAGGGGTCAATGCTAGTGCTTATTAGCCACCGGCTAAAGGGCTGATTATGGTTCCACATCGACGCAACGCAGCGATCACCCCGCAGACGCTTCCAGGCAGTCGTGAACCTGCTTCGGTTCTGCGGCGGGTTTTAGTGAGCGGACCAATCACAGTGCTCGCTGCTGCGTCGCCTCGACGGAGGGTTAACGTATTGGGGAGGCGCGCGTCAGGCCCTTACTGTGGATGCAAGGAGGGTCCGCGAGGACGTGAGGGGTCCGTAGACCCTCTTGGGCTGCGTCGAAGTGGGACCACAATCAGCCCCTAACAGATCCTTGGTTGGTCCCCCCCCCTCCCCCCCCCCCCAGACCACGGGGCTGGGGTCCCGGCACGGGGGGATGGCGGTGGTGGACCCCCCTGGGCCCCAACACCAGCGAGCTCTGCATCTGGTCCGAGTCCCACCGCCACCTGGACGGCATCCCCCGGAACCCCCACCACCTGGAGAGGGTCCCGGGGGGCAGCTCAGGTCTGTGCACACACATTACAACATGTTTGCACACACACACACACACACAAATGCTTCAACAGACATAGATGCACACACAAACACAGACACACAATCACTCACTCACTCACTCACTCACTCACTCACTCACTCACTCACTCACTCACTCACTCACTTTACTCACACACACACTAAACCGTACTCTTGACACACACACACACACACACACACACACACACACACACACACACACACACACACACACACACACACACACACACACTAAAGCGTACTCTTGACACACACACACACACACACGCACACACACACACACACATGCTGTGTGTGTGTGTGTAGAAGCTTATTTCATACATTCCCCCCCTTATGGGATGTTAAAGTGGCCTTTAAACTGAGCCGGAAACTAAAAGGCACACTCTTTAAATGTCTTGCACACACACAATCATAAATACATGCTCTAAAATTCATGCATGCACGCACACACAAAGAAGCATACACATTTGTTTATTATTTACTTTATTTACACTGCAGTTTCTCTGAATGGACTTTGAAAAGATAACATCGTTATGGCATAATCAATGCTGAATGTGTACAATGTCAATGTGTCTATGAGCTCAGCTAATACTCATAATGCAGATCCTAATCCCCTCTTTTAAGTGTACGAATATTAAGGTGGCACCGAACCAAAACATCTACCCACCCGACCTTTGACCCAAAATGTCCACCATCATTCTCCTTAATCAAGTAAAATAAGAATCTTTACATAAATATATGTATATATACCCACTAAGAGATGTCCACTTCTTAATTTTATTTTATTTTTATTGTATTTTATCAATTTATTTATTTATATATATATTTATAATCTTATCTTCTATGCTTGTAGGGTTAGCTTGTAGGGTATTTATATATATGTGTATATATATATATATATATATATATATATATATATATATATATATATATATATATATACATATATATATATATATATACACATACATATATATATATATATATTTATATATATATATATATATGTATATATCAGTGGCGGCTGGTGGTTTTTAAAGTGAGGGAGGAAGGACTGCGTGCTTGGTTGCCATTGGCCTGCTTGCACTGTTGGTGTATGGTGGCATAAGAATGGGAGACTCAAGTTGTTTCAGGGTGTTTTGGTGAACTACAAAATAGCAGGGAGGGAGTTATGTGAATAAAATGTATACAAAGCCACCAGTGGCATCACTGTAATTTGAGAAGGAAAGGATGCAAAGAATATTACTCAAATCAGGCCTACTATTGATTTGTAAAAGTAAATAAAAAAATCTGGGCCTATCATTGGGCCTATTTTTGCCCTCACTGACTGAAGTTATTTAGCTATGTTTATTTTCAGTTACAATTGCTTGTAATGCTACCAGTAAGTCATGCGTACCTAGCAAACCATGTAGCACTCACAACACTGACGTTGCCATTACTTCTGGTGACCTTGATTTTGGGAAGTGGTCTACCTCTTTCTTTGGTCGCTAACTTAGCACTGTAACTGAATGAACAGAATGCTTTTTGTAATAAGACGTTAACAATGTCCTCCGTTTCCAATGTTTCCATTGTGCATTTAGGATCTCGCTATCGCAGATTTCACTTGCTCTGCGTCTCTCAGACTGAGCACCGTGGCAATGCAGACCGGGTTTGTTATCGACAGCGTTGCCAGATTGGGCAGATTTCCCGCCCAATGATAATTTTTCCAGCCTAACATGGTTAAAAGTAGCCCAGTTGGGTGGGAAATCTGACCAATCTGGCAACACTGCTCAACATCCAGGGATCCTGCTTATTGGTTCATAGCGCAGACGGATAGATTTTTGCGCGAATCAGACCCCTTAAGGTCCCACCCACTCAGAGGAGGATTTTCCTCCTCTCTCCCATTGAAACCCATGTTATCCACCGGCCGCCAGTACTTTCGGGGAAATGAATGGGAGTCAACGGCGGTGGAGGGAGGACGTTCCTCCCTGAAGTAATTGTCAATAGGCGATAGGGGGTGCTAATGTCCCTTTACCCAGGGAAACAAACATTATATAGTCAAAGTCACCCCTCTGCTGCCATGTCATGTCTCACTGCCTGTCTTGGGGAGATAAAGGCATGGATGAGAAACAACTTTCTCCCGCTAAACAGCAGCAAAACCGAGGCCCTTCTTGTTGGCACTCCACACCAAGTTCAGTCATCCTCCATAACTCATCTCACTTTCGACAGTCAGGTCATACCCCTCTCCACCACAGTAACAAATCTAGGAGTTAGGTTTGACCCTCACCTCACCTTCAACGATCATATAAAGCATCTGTGCAAAATCTCCTTCTACCATCTCAAAAACATCGCCAAGCTCCGCCCCACTTTAACCCTGCCAGATGCTGAGAAGCTCGTCCACGCCTTCATCTCCTCAAGACTGGACTACTGCAATTCACTGTTCACTGGGATCACTGGCAGGAACATCCAAAAGCTGCAGTACATCCAGAACAGCGCTGCCAGGATCCTGATGAGAGTCAAGAAATACAACCATATAACCCCCATTTTACACTCACTGCACTGGCTCCCTGTCTCATCCCGCGTCAACTACAAAGTCCTCCTACTCACCTACCAATGCATAAGCGGTCATGCCCCCCCCTACCTGCAAGAACTCATCACTCCCCAAACATCAACCCGCCCCCTCAGATCCAATAGCAGTCTGTCCCTGCAGATCCCAAACACCAGGCTACGCACCATGGGCGACCGGGTCTTCGCCGCTGCAGCCCCTCGACTGTGGAACAGCCTCCCGGACCACTTAAGGGCAACACAAACACTAGCCTGTTTTAAGACTGGCCTAAAAACCTTTTTATTCATAAAGGCATTTCCTACTTTTTAAAAATTGTATACTAGCACTCTGAGATTCTGCTAGAATGAAGAGTGCTCAACAAATAAAATGAATTATTATTATTATTATTAAAGGCAATAAAGTAGTCATATTTAAGGGCATTAATTCATTACAATAGTCTGGGCAATCTACATTTTCTATTCTCAACAATGTTAGGTAGGATCTTCCTCCCTCTCCTCAATGGAGAAGCCTCCACTGGTTTATATATATATGCCCGTAGAATTCAGGGCCTCCTCTCGGCGGACTGGACTCCGGGGTCGTGACCTCTGCTCCCCTCCCCCCGCCCCCTCCAGGACTGGTGTCCAGCGACACCCAGCCCCCGCCCGTCTCGGGCCGCTTGGAGGAGGGCCTGAGCCTGGGACCCGTGTGCCGCTGTGCCGAAGACCTGCTGCCCGTGCTCCAGGTCAGGGCCCGGCGCCCAGAGGTGAGATCCGCCCGGCGACAGCCTCCCATTGGACGGCTCCGCCTCCCACCCGCGGCCTCTAAGGCGGAGCTCTGGTTGTGATGACGGACAGCGCCGTGGTTCTGAGTAGTCTCGGAGGTCGTAGCGCGGCTTAATGGCGGCGGCGGTGGGAGCGCTTTGATTGGAAGCATGACCGGCTCATTCGGGTTATGACACACCACAACAAAAAGCCTCGGGGGGGTTTGTATATTTTGCAAAGTTTAAATGGAAGTACACCGCAGTGCTAGGACTATTCAACAGGAACAGTTTGTGGGTGTGTGTGTGTGTGTGTGTGTGTGTGTGTGTGTGTGTGTGTGTGTGTGTGTGTGTGTGTGTGTGTGTGTGTGTGTGTGTGTGTGTGTGTGTGTGCTTTGGCCCTTATCTGAATACCTGCCAGTGTAACATGAGGAAGGAAAAAAGACAGGAAGAATCAAACCCAACGAGATTCTCTTGAAGACTAATTTAAGGGAAATGAATAAAGTAAATAAATCACCCTGCTATTATAGAATCACAAGCCAGTACAACATGCTAACCCTTACTGAGTACTCTGCAGACTGTGTACTCTGTGCTCTGATTATTCTGTACTCTGAGTATCTTGTACTCTACTCAGTACTCTGCTCTTCTGAAAAGAGAAATCATCCATCGATTGTCTAGGCTACATTCTACTGATTCATAAGTTCATACTGAGGCAAATCAAGTGTTCAGTTAAACAAGGTGGTAATGTCTTTAAAGGATGGAGGAGGATTGTACATGGAGGTGTTCAGCAGAAACAGGGCAGAGGAGGCCTTTTCTACTTGATGTGCTTCTATTCATGACATTATCTGTCTCTTTATTGATAGCATGGTATCTATGTTCCTGTTGGTTCTGCTGTAGAGAAGCAGCTGACTCAGTGACTGAGTGTCTCTCCAGGCTGGTTAAACCATCAAGTGTCTCTTGGTTTTTCTCTGAGCTTCTACTCATCACAGCTCCCTGTCGAAAGTTCACATTTGAATGAAGTTATTATTCTTGGATCAGCCGCCTTAGCATGTTAGTCTGGGAGGAGTATGAACTGGTCCAACTGGTTAGACATAATTTCCTGGATACGAGTCGGACGGTTTGGTGTGGCTCACTTCATAACAGCAGGAAGAAGACTAAGGTACTGTAGTCCTCTCTGATCCGTGATAGATCAAAAATAACTTTGAATCTCATCAATAGGGTGATGGTTAGTTTCCTGTAAAACCACATGGTTAAAAACGAAGGTCAATGTATGGATGAATTTCTATTCGTCAAAATTAATAGTGAATCATTTTGAGGATTCCTGCTCTGCAGAATACTACCTAATACCTTGGTTAGTGAAGGTGTTTAGATCATGGTGTTTAGATGGGCCTAGATCATTCGGCTGTAGTGTAGGCCTACTCTATATCTGAGAGCATCACTCGTGTGAGAGGGACAAGACCTCGAGGGGAATTAGCACTGCCGCCACCGCCTCAACACATAGGTCACTGGTGACGACTGGTCCGTGTTCTTCAGCTCAGCCAATCCCACTGACATCCTCTCACCAGCAGGTGGTGCTGCGGTAGACCTTTTCAAGTGTTTCAAAATGGAGCTTGTGTCAAATCATTTGGTTTACTAGTCTAAAGACGCTTAAATGGTTCACCTACGCTTGAAGCTAAACATTCCACTTTACTACAGCTGGAGTTGATTGAATCACAGACTGCAGCAGAGTAGACCGTTTGCGATATTTTAAAGGGTAGGATGCTATACGTGGCAAAGACTATGGTGTGTGTGTGTGTGTGTGTGTGTGTGTGTGTGTGTGTGTGTGTGTGTGTGTGTGTGTGTGTGTGTGTGTGTGTGTGTGTGTGTGTGTGTGTGTGTGTGTGTGTGTGTGTCTTGGCCCTTATCTGAATAACTGCCAACAAAGGGTGTAACATGAGGAAGGAAAAAAGACAAGAAGAATCCAACCCGAAGAGATTCTCTTGAAGACTCATTTAAGAGAAATGGATAAAGTAAATAAATCACCCTGGTATTATAGAATCACAAGCCAGTACAACATGCTTACCCTTACTGAGTACTCTGTACTGTGAGTACTCTGAGTACTCTTCACTCTGAGTACTCTGTGCTCTGAGTACTCTGCACTCTGAGTACTCTGCAGACTGATTACTCTGTGCTCTGATTATTCTGTGCTCTGAGTATCTTGTACCCTTCTCAGTACTTTGCTCTTCTGAAAAGAGAAATCATCCATCAATTGTATAGGCTACATTCTACTGATTCATAAGTTCATACTGAGGCGAATCAAGGGTTGATTTAAACAAGGTGGTAATGTCTTTAAAGGATGGAGGAGGATTGTACATGGAGGTGTTCAGCAGAAACAGGGCAGAGGAGGCCTTTTCTACTTGATGTTCTTCTATTCAAGACATTATCGGTCTCTTTATTTATAACATGGTGTCTATGTTCTGTTGGTTCTGCTGTAGAGAAGCAGCTGACTCAGTGACTGAGTGTCTCTACAGGCTGGTTAAACCATCGAGTGTCTCTTGGTTTTTCTCTGAGCTTCTACGCATCACAACTCCTTGTCCAAAGTTCATATTTGAATGAAGTTATTATTCTTGGATCAGCCGCCTTAGCATGTTAGTCTGGGAGGAGTATGAACTGGTCCAACTGGTTGGTTCATAAATTCCTTGATATGAGTCGGACGGTTTGGTGTGGCTCACTTCATCACAGCAGGAAGGCGACTAAGGTACTGTAGTCCACTCTGATCCGTGATAGATCAAAAATATGAATAACTTTGAATCTCATCAATAGGGTGATGGAGAGCATTGCTATTTGTAAAAATTGCTATTGAATGATTTTGAAGATTCCTGCTGTGTAGAATGCTACGTGTTAGACTGTGGGCTTTGGGAATCGAACCCAGAACCTTCCAGCCTGGAGTCAAGAGTCAGGTTGAGGTTATAC
The DNA here is from genome assembly GCF_902167405.1 of Gadus morhua. Taxonomy (NCBI): domain Eukaryota; kingdom Metazoa; phylum Chordata; class Actinopteri; order Gadiformes; family Gadidae; genus Gadus; species Gadus morhua. Next base: position 2,383,431 of record NC_044054.1, read on the forward strand.
TGACTGTTTCCTCTGATTTAGGATTTGTTCTTAATCACAAGTGTCTTCTGTTGACTTTAAAGGTACGAAAGCTAGAATGTACAGTTGTTATATTTGTAGTGTGGTATTATGATTACATTATTTAGACAAGAAGACGGCCATCTTGGTTTGTGAAGGTGTTTAGATGTCATCTTCCTCCTCCATCACCACGCCCCCTCCCGATTCCTCAGGTCCATCTCTGCCAACCTGCTACAAGTTCCACGGACTAAGCGCCGGACTTGGGGTGACCGGGCCTTCTCAGTTGCTGCCCCCACCTTTTGGAATTCACTCTCCTCCCACATCAAAGTCTCTCCAACCCTCTCTTCTTTCAAATCGGCACTCAAAACATACCTTTTTACACTAGCCTTCCCCACCTAACTCCCACCTTATTCTTCATGTTTAACCTCTGTTTTTCTTTTATTCCTAGTCTGTCTCACATAGTATTGATTGCAATATTTAAAGCGTCTTAGAGTACCATATTAAGCGCTATATCAATTTCCTTTATTATTATTATTATTATTATTATTATTATTATTATTATTATTATTATTATTATTATTATCTTGTACCGGGTCTTGTTCTCTGTGGGCCTGCATCACAGATCTGGTTGTGATGTCATTCCACATGAGGAAGTCCATACATGGTCCTGCCTTCAGAGTGGGTTAACCAGCACAGGCAGCAGCTGGTACGATATCTACATGGTGAAATTTATCTTATTAGACACTTTTGAAGCCCATTTGGACCTTCTGTGTGGAATGATGAATAGTTATGAAATAGGGCATTGGAAACGTCTGGGCAGCATCTCCACATCTTTCCCCTCGTTGAGGATGAGAGGTTCTACGTTTAGGAAAGACCATCCTGCCTCTTATCCAAAGAGACAGAGACAACCGTCCCCTGGGACCAGTAATACACAGCTCATATGAGAGCAGAGAATAAAGACTGCGTGGCCGTAGAAACCTTATGGAGTTGTGTTTGTGTCCAGGTCAACGGTCTACTATGGATGAGGAGAGAGAGGAGGGGGGTCCTACCTATAGGACCACTCTGTCTGGGGAACATGGCCACCGGAGCAAAGCTAAGAGGTAAGAAGAGGATCTCTCTGTCTGTGACTGTTGTCCATCTCAGAGCTCAGCAGTGTTACATCATGACTCCATCATTTGTGTGTGTGTGTGTGTGTGTGTGTGTGTGTGTGTGTGTGTGTGTGTGTGTGTGTGTGTGTGTGTGTGTGTGTGTGTGTGTGTGTTTGTGTGTGTTGAAGCCCAGAGAAGCAGCAGAGAGCAGACTCCCCTGGACCCAGCTGTGTCTCCATGAAGAGTGACCGCTCTATGGAACATCCTGTTGGGTTTAAAGATGGAAATCAGTCTATTGAGAAGAGGTGAGCCATTATCAGAGATCATAAAGATACAGCTTCTATCAAACGTCCATAAATCCTGGTTCTTGTTTTTCTAGAAGAGTCCAGCAGGAGAGACCAGACTCCCCTGGACCCAGCTGTGTCTCCATGAAGAGTGACCACTCTATGGATATACCATGGCGTTTGAATGATGGACGCCCCTCCAGAGAGGAGAGGTAGGGGTTTCAAACAGACGATCTAAACAGACCTGGTGGTTGTCATCAGACTCTACTGATACTGATGTCTACAAGTCTGGGGAAACATAATTGTGTGTGTGTTTGTGTGTGTGTGTGTGTTTGTGTGTGTCTGTGTGCGTTTGTGTGTTCCCCATAGACACCAGGAGAAGTCAATGGTCACTAGTGCTCAGTCTCTACAGCAGCATCAAACAGAGCTGATCAAGGTGTGTAAATGTCCACCAAGCCGTTTGACTTCAGCTCTCCATGATCATTAGAAAGCATCTCTTGTTCAGCGGGACGTGAATCAAGAAAAGATGCTTCTGATGTCCTCAGTTCAGAGTAAAGATCTCCTTGATGTTTCTTCTGTTACAGAGGGCTGAGGAAAACGCACACGCTTTCCTTGACAAGGAGCTCAAGAAGCTCTGGAGGGTTCTCCTACCAGATTACCCACAATGCTCAGAGAATCAGAGGGAGGAGAAGGAGGAGGATGGTAAGAAGGAGGAGCAGAGGAGGCGCGCCATACAGGGAGTGGTGGACATCACAAAGCTCTGCCTGATGGAGATGAACCAGGAGGAACTAGCCGACACACTCTGGGGCGGTAAGAGACTCTTACATACAGAGGAATTACAGCTGAAGTCGTAAGTAAAACCTCCACTATTACCCATCAGCTCAACTAAGTACCGTGTAGTTGTAACTATTTTAGGGTACTTCCTAGGAAATTAGGCAACCAATTCTTAGAAACACCTATTATTTCAAGTTACAATTGTAGTTTTCTAAAGTTTATGTTGGTAACAGCCAAAGTTTAATGATGTACTATCTAGAAATTAGCATAGTACTTTCCAATACTTTTTCTTACATAGTTATTATTCATAGCTACACCCATTTAGAAAGGGTTTATTCAATTGACCTTAGAAACTATGGAATAACTTACCTGGTAACAACCTCCGGAGGAACAGTTTTCCTCTAGTGTCATGGTACATCTTCTTTAATACTGGGCATGAAACTGTTTTTTTCCATGGTGTTAACACGTTATTACCACATAATTTCTAATAGATACATTCCATTGTCCATGCAGTAAACTGGAACTTGAACCATGAACGTTCTGCAACGTTTCTAAGTAAAACATGACAATTTACCCAGTAAATAAGATGAAACTGTACTGTAAAAGGAAGCGTTGTTTGTTTCCATGGTATTACCAGGTTCTTACCATATAATGTGTAATAGATACATTCCATTGTCCATGCAGTAACCTAGAACTTCTACCATTTTCGTTCTGAAACGTTACTAAGTCAAACATATCAATTTACCCAGTAAGTAAGCTGAAACTGTACTGTCAAAGGAAGCCTTGTTTGTTTCCATTGTATTACCAGGTTCTTACCATATCATTTGTAATAGATACATTCCATTATCCATGCAGTAAACTGGAACTTCTACGTTCTGCAATGTTACTAAGTTAAACGTGACAATTTACCCAGTAAGTAAGATGAAACTTTACGGTAAAAGGAAGTCATGTGTTTCCATGTTATTAACAGGTTCTTACCATATAATTTGTAACAGATTATTCCCTTTTCTATTCAATCAACCCCAACTTGTACCATGTACGTTCTGCAATGTTACTATGTAAAACATGATAATTTACCCAGTAGGTAAGCTGAAACTGTACTGTAAAAGGAAGCCTTGTTTGTTTCCATGGTATATTACCAGGCTCTTAACATATAAGTTGTAACTGGTTATTCCCTTTTCCATGCAATCAACACAAACTTGTACCATATATGTTCTGCAACGTCATTCACCAGTTAAGCACTTTAATTTTTGTCATAAAACCCTAAACCACTGTTGATGAAAGGCATATTAAAATTAAACAAAATCAAAGGCTAATCTTTCAAACAATGCATATCTCACAAACAGGCAGTGAAAACTTAAAAAATCGGACGAAGAAAAGAGCCGTCCACATCAACTCAATTTAAGTATGACTGATGGTGTTTTGATAAAACACATGACAGTGTTATGGCAAGTGACCAAAATGCAGGCTGCTTCAACCTCTACAATTTGAATAAGTGGCAAATGCCATGCAGCAATCCGCCTATGGGCATGGGCGTCAGTTTGATTTGAAATGTGCTGGGGACAGAGACGCATTCGGAAGTGCATTTTTAGAAGTGCTGGGTACAATGAGTATGCACTCTTTTTTCTCTCTTTAGTGCCGGTAATGAAAGGTTCTGAAAGACGGCATAACCATGTAGCTAATTACTAAGGAATAAAATGTATACAAAATCTGTCTGGCACGTTTTATGAAGAAAACGTTTTCAAAAAGCATCGGACATATGACCCACTATGTTCTGCTCCATGTATCCAATGTTGACAACGTGACATGATATGGCTAAGCTAACAACATAAACAAGAGGAGCTAGGAAAGGAATTTAACTGCGTGTTTAAGTTCAGAAGGGCCAATGGTGTGGCTACATACAGCACTACAAATGTCGTCAAGATTGAAAAAGAAAAAAATATTTGTTGCACAGCTGAACGCTGTATCACATCAGGAGCTGGCTGTTCTCAATTCACAACACGCATTCCATCAAAACTAGCCTACATCAGGCATTCTGACCAAAACTCATGAACTCCCGCCAACAATTATTCCAGAATTCAAAAAAAGCAAGAATGACCAAAAGTCACTTTGTGTCAACAAGAGACTGACTCCACCGACTATCAATTGCAAGTTAAAACAGCCGACCACTTGAGTGCAAAAAACACAAAAGTCCTCGCCACAGCACCAGCAAATCTTAAGCAATAAATATCGCGTCTTACCTTTATTTATGTGGCAGTGGTCTGCAGATGCATCCCGTGGTTTAGCACCACATCCATTCAGTTCAACAGGTTATCGTTCTGATACAGTCCATGGTACTAGAAACCTGCTCTGGTGCTTCTTACCTATGTATTCAGGCTAAAATGACTTGAATAACTTCCTTTTTCCAATGTATTTGTTATCATTCGTAGCGTTGATCAGCAGAGAAATAATTCGCCAAAGTCGTTGACGTCGCTTAGCAACCAAATGTAGTCTACAGCATTGAGAAGAGTCGTGTAATAAGTAAGGGATAATGTATAGAATGCCGGTCATTATCGGGAAAATAAGCCCCGACAGGGCGAACAGGACACCGACGCGCAGTGAGGGTAATTGCTTCCCACTGAAGGTGCTTAAATTCGACCGGCGACGTTCTATACACAGGGCTCTGAACTCTCACGCATTCGGCGTGAGGCACACGCAATTCAACCCATGCACACGCTCACACGCCACACTTCGTATTTCTCACGCAGAGAAAAATTACCAGGATAGCGCCCATCAATTTCGGCCACTATTTCCCGAACGTAGGGTAACCAGACGTCCTCTTTTGCCCAGACATGCCCTCTTTTGGACACAAAATATGTGGCAGAATTTAAAAATCGTAGGGGATTTTATTAAAGCCTCACACATGTTCACATTGAATTTGCGTTGCGTTTCCCTGGGTCGTTCACAAACTAATTAGGCTACGCCCTCCCCTACTCAGTTCTGTTTGCTTTGCATTGGTGGAGGTGAGAAAGGGGGAGTGGTTAAGTAGAGCCTTCAGATTGGATGGTTTGACTTACTTAGGTACCGTCATGATTTTTTTTTTTTTTTTTACCTTAATTGTTTTATAGGGACAAGAATTAACAAATTTCTCCTACAGGGGATTGATAAAGTTCTATCTATTGAAAAGAAAGAAACACTTGGTCATACTTTACACACTTTACCACAGCATCTACTGAATGCCACAGATATAGTTTAAGCATTGGACTGAATGCCACATTAATATATACTTATGTTTTTGCAGGTTTGCAACGTTTAAAAGTTCAGGGGAAAGTATATGCCTCTACTGGTGTTACTTAAAACAATAGCCTTTTTAGGGAGTGTTGTTTCTGAATATTAGTGTTAAGGGCCAATAATGCTTACTATCCTACATTAGTCACCATGTCTGTGGACACATTTGTATGCAGTCACATGATACGTAGCATTTCAACGTAAAATAGCGTGTTATACCTACAGTATCCACGCGTGCCGCTCTGGAGGCGGGTTTCAGGGTTTGGGTTTCACGGGTTTCGCGCCAAATTGTGGACACGATTGTTGAGGGGGGGGGACACGTTTGTAGGGGGGGGACACACGTTAGTTGAGGGGGGGGGGGGGGGGGGGGAGACACGTTTGTTGAGGGGGGGGGGGGGACACGTTTGTAGGGGGGGGGAACACGTTTGTTGAGGGGGGGGACACGTTTGTTGAGGGGGGGGACACGCTCGACAACGAGAGTTGGTTTTTATTGAACGCTCGACAACGAGAGTTGGTTTTTATTGAACGAGACTTCAACATGTAACAGCCTGCCCGAAACAATGGACACGTCACTCTCGGTGACGGTGTCGACAACAATGAACACATGAACAATGAACATGTTAATAGAACAACACACAACCACATAACATCCCGAAACCATTAACCCCACTTAAACCTAACAACAAAACAAGTTAACAAAAGCCCCTTTTGTCAACTGACAACCCCAATTCCCAGAAGCTCCGGAACACGGCGTCCACACCCGTGGTTGCCACAATATATATAATATAATTTTTTTTCATTTTACAGTCCCCTCTGCCTTGGAGCAAAGCGTGACCCTGAAAACGTTTTCTTCTCCATTCGAAATGAATGGGGGAATAGCAGCAACAGGGGGCCATAAGTTCTCCTAGCATTTGGTGAAATTCTTACGTAGCCTATATTAATCTTTATTATCTGAATGGTAAATGCAATATTTTAGGACAGATACACCATTAAACGCGTTTCTAAAGACATTTCTAGTGAGAAATTTACATTTTCCTTACATAATCTTCAGTCAGTGAATGTGTATGATCTTTATTAATCTTTATTATCTGAATGGGAAATGCAATATTTTAGGACCGATTCACCGTTAAACGTGTTTCTAATAACATTTCTAGCGAGAAACATACTTTTTACTTGCATAATCTTCAGTCAGTGATTGTGTCTGATCATTTTTAATCTTATAGTTATTAGGAAGATTTTATCGGCTCGCTCACATGTTTCAACGATGTAGGGACGCTGCAGGGACTTGCAGCTCACGTGTTTCCTGCATTTGTGTTATTAAACCGTTAACTTTTAATAATCATCTTATTAGAAACACGTATATCTGAGAGCCAACCCAGTCACCAAAAGCATACGTTGACAGTGTACGTTTTCGTGAACACTGGATTACGTCGCATTTCAACATAAAATAGCGTGCTATACACGCATACACACACACACGCACGCACACGCACACGCACACACACACACACACACACACACACACACAACACACACACACACACACACACACACACACACACACTAGGGCTGGGATAAACGATTATTTTTTAAACGGTTAATCTAGCGATTATTTTTTCGATGCATCGATTCATCTGACGATTAATTTTTTCAGTCTGATTCGATTTCGATTCGATTCGATTCTCGATTATCTCCCCATTAATTGACTAATAGCAATTTATATATGTTGATTTACATATCTGAATGAAAAAAAATTCCTTAACAATTCAATACATGTTTATTGCCTTTAAATTCCAAAATAAAAGTGCAAAGTAATGTATTCTTAGAATTCTACGGTGCTCGGTCATCTGCAGCTGCTACCGGGTGGCGCCTCTTCAGGTGCTGGTGAATTGCCGTGGTGCTAGAATGGAAAGTCATCTCCATTTTGCAAAGACGACATATCACGGAATCGTTTCCTTTCACATTGAAGAATTCCCATACTTTAGACGAACGAGTGTGTGGCGCCTTGCACTTATGAAAGTCTGAGGAGCCACTCGCGTTGCAACTATGCTCCGGCGCCGCCCATCTATTTATTTATTGATTTTTTAATCAACGCGCATTTTTCGCGTTGACGTAATTTATGCGTCAACGTCATCGATTACTTCGACGCGTCGTCCCAGCCCTAACACACACACACACACACACACACACACACACACACACACACACACGGTGCATTTCGCTGCTAAAACAACAAAAACAAAAATATTCCCTCAAATATTATTACTTTCAAAACATTGGCCAAAATGGCAGATGCTATCTTTTTTATTTGGGATGCTTCTAGGACATTTTGGGTGGATTTTGAACGGTATGTGGGCAGCACGTTTTTTGCAGGACCTGGCAACCCTGCCTGTTGCCCGAGGTGCTAAAATGCTCCGTAACAGATCTGGATCCACCATCCCCCCCCCCCCCCCCCCCCCCTTAAATAAATTCTATGGCAGAATAAAGAATAAATTCATGCATTATCATTAAACTTGAACATTTGTTTTTACAGTATAGAGTGGTGGAGGAATGACGTATGTTGGCCAACCCGGAAGTGACCGTCGCCCTGGGTTCCCTTGACAAAACGCCAAAGGGTTTTTCCATTGGATTTTGGATTATTGAAGAAAAATTAGCATCTTTGAAGCACCTCCTAAAAAACTGAAAATAAATAAATAAAAATAACCGTGCTCCAAAGAACGAAATGTAAACCAATGCATTCTGAATGGGAGTGTTTCCCTGATTTTTCCATGCTACACAGAACGAAATGTAAACCCATGCAAATAAAGACTTCATGGTCATAATAATTTAAATAACACTAATCTCCTGAGTGTGTAGGGTGGTATTCTATTTTTTTCAACGGGGCTGCATCCAGTCACTTGACCGTCATGGTTGCTATGGTGGTTGCTATAGACCGCAGGCCTCTCTTTAATAATGACAAAAAGTTATGAGAGAAATACTGTTGGCAACATACACCTTGTATGCCTTATTTCCCAGGAAGTACACAATAATATCTGAGTTAATACCAACCTTAAACAGTTACAACTATACAGTACTTAGTTGAGTTGATGGGTAATAGTGGAGGTTGTGCTTAGTACTTTAGCTGTAATTCCTCTGTATTTACCTCCTTAATACCCATGGTAATTACCCAGTAATACACTTTGATTTACCATATATTTACTGGGTAATTCCTCTGTATTTATATTCTTAATACCAGTGGAAATTATCCAGTAATACACTGTGATTTACAATAGATTTACAGGGTAAATACCGAGTTAAAGGGGACTGTATAAGGAAGGGCTGCCGTTATATCAACATAACAAGTCACTTGACCAGTGTTGGGAACGTTACTTTAAGAAATTATTAGTTAAAGTTACTCACTACTTGTTCCAAAAAATAACTGAGTTAGTAACTTAATTACTCTATCATAAATGTAACTACTTACCAGGGAAAGTAACTATTTGCATTACTGTCAAAGAAGAAGTTGCTATATGGATTTTCCCGAGGAGTTTCACAAGTCAGTTGAAATGAGTAGAACAGACAGGTACTTGTACATAACCTTAGATATTTATTGCACATCAACAGACAGAAAGAGGTTTGTCCTGCACTTCAAATATTATCTTTGTAACAAAAGTAATCAGTTAAACAATATAAAGTGTCTTTAACTCTACAGCTAATTAAATCAAATCAAAGTGTGTGTGTGTGTGTGTGTGTGTGTGTGTGTGTGTGTGTGTGTGTGTGTGTGTGGTGTGTGTCACGCGTGTGTCCTAGCTTGTGTAGAAAAACACTGGCTCCGATTTGCTACCATGAAACATTACTTTGCCTTAGCCAAAAATAATCACTTATCTCGTTGTTAATCCACACAGGCTTCTCACTAGCAGTTTGTGTATGGAGCCAGGGGTGCGTTCGGATTACGCAGTTTATTCAATCAATTCATAGTAACGCACTGCATTTTTCGTACAGTAATGGTAACGGCGTTGTAAAGACAGAAACAGTAATTAGTTAGATTACCCGTTGCTGAAAAAATAACGGCGTTACCTAACGCTGTTCTTTTAAAGAGTGTTATTACAAACACTGCACTTCTATCATTAGACCAATCATACTGCTGTGAAAATATCGAAATAGTCCTGAATATTTTGAATCTGTAACATGCAGTCCTTGTCAATACCAGCTTCTCTGACCACAAGTAATGAAGCCACTAAATATCAGAAAGTTGATAATTTAATAGGAAATAATGACCTGGTTCAACTGATGTCACCTTCCACTAGCTGATGTCTTCTGTTGTTTCCTCTTTTAGGATCTGATGCTGTCACTTGCCAACAAAAAATCAAGTCTAATTTGAGGGAGAAGTTCAGGTGTGTGTTTGAGGGAATCGCTAAAGCAGGACAGCGAACCGATCTGAATGACTTCTACACAGAGCTCTTCATCACAGAGAGAGGCAGTGGAGAGGTCAACAAGGAACATGAGGTCAGACTGATTGAAAAACCTTCCAGGAAACCAGCCAAGGAGGAAACACCAATCGGATGTGAGGACA